>NC_056732.1:403527425-403672425 GCF_019279795.1 Protopterus annectens
ATTAGGAGGCATGCTTGGTTAAAGGAACAAAATCTGCCTGATCATGTCAAAGTTAAATTATTAGATGCATGATACTTTGTTTGGTGTTAAGGCAGAGGAAGTGTTAAAGAAAATGGAGGACAAAGCTAAATCAATGCAAACTGTCAAAGATTTTTTACAAGTACAACCACTTAGGTTTAGTAGACACTGGCCTACAAATAATTGGTCTTTTCCTGTGTCAGACAAACCTCAAAGGGGCAGATCCAGATGCCCTAGAGGCAGATCCCAGGCACAAGGTTCCTACAGGTCAAAGCAATGGGGTGCTTCTACCTCCACAGTTGGAGAAGACAAATCACAACCATACAGGAAACAGTCCTGATGACTTCCCCCTGCCTGCACCAAGCACGTATCTTTTGGAAGCACCCTTAGGGGGAAAATTAGCACTTTTTTCTCAAAATTGGCACATTATAACCCAGGACAAGTGGGTCCTAAACATCATGTCACAAGGGTACAAGTTCCATTTCCATACCCTGCCAAAGGCAAACAGCTGGCCAGATCTGCCAAAAAATCAATGGGCAGAGGCACAAAAACAAGTCTCATCCCTCATGGACATGGGGGCCATTCAACAAGTACCAGAGCAAGAGCAGGGACAAGGATTTTACTCAAGACTGTTCTTGGTACCCAGAAAGGGCAAGACCTGGAGACCAATACTGGACCTATCCATTCTGAACACATTCCTGGATATACCAAATTTCAAGATGATGACTTTGCAGCAGCTTCTGCTCATGCTGGGCAAGAATGCTTGGCTGGTAACTGTAGACCTAAAAGAGGCATACCTGCATGTTCCATTCAGACAATTATGCCGACGATACCTCAGATTCAAGGCTGGCTCAATGCATTACCAATTCTCTGCACTGCCCTTTGGCTTATCTACTGTGCCCAGGGTCTTTACAAAGTGCCTGGCACCAGTAGTTGCATTCTACAGACAAAGAGGAATACAAATATATCCTTACTTGGACGACTACCTAATTCAAGCAGAGAACAAGGACATTTTTGTACAGCATCTGGCATTTGTGAAAAGACTTCTAACATTCCTAGGGTACACAGTCAACAAAAAGAAATCAAAACTAGTACCCTCTCAAGAGATAATATTCCCGGATGCAAGCTTGAATACAACTGCCCAGATGGCTTATCTCATGTCAGACAAACAAAGGCAACTGACTACGTATTTCAAAATGTTGGCAACAAAGGCCCAGTTATCTGCAAGAAAAATTCTGCAGGCTTTGGGCTTCATGGCATCCTGCATCCTACTAATTCCATGTGCAAGACTGCATATGAGGAAACTTCAATGATACCTAAAAAATGTTTGGACTCAACATTGCCACAGCCTGGAAACAATGATTACTCTCATTCCCTGCCTACAACAGGAGTTTCGATGGTGGGAAAAGGCTTGTCACCAAAACAAGGGACAGCCATTCACCTTACCCCCAGCCAGGCAGACACTAACAATGGATGCATCAGATTATGCCTGGGGGGCCCACATGGCAGGAAGATGCATTCAGGGCACATGGTCCACAACCCAAATGCATCTACATATCAATCAAAAAGAGATGCTAGCTGTTCAGAATGCCCTGGCAGCCTTCAAGGACCTGCTTCATCCAGGACAACTACTGATAAAGATGGACAACACCACGGTCATGTGGTATATAAGCAAGCAGGGGGCACATATTCCTACCCCCTTTGCAGACTAGCCATGACTTTGTGGGACACAGCATTAACTTACCAAGTACATCTGCAGGCACAATTCCTGCCAGGAAGGAAAAGTATTCTGACAGATGAACTAAGCAGAAACCTCATGGATACCCAAGAGTGGCAGCTGGATCCACAAGTCTTCAGCATGATAACAAAGAAATGGGGACGCCTGGGCATAGATCTATTCGCTTCCCCTCACAACTAACAACTAAATAGATTCTGCACAAGGACTTATCACAGACAAGCATGGAAAGTGGATGCCCTATCTTTTAGCTGGAAAGACCTATCAGTAAATTCCTTTCCCCCACTGCCTCTCTTCCCCAAGGTACTCCTAAAGGTCAGACAGGAGAAGCCAAAAATGATGCTGATTGCCCCAGACTGGACCCGCCAGTACTGGTTTCCAATCCTAAAGAACTTGTCATAATGACCAGCTTGGACCTTACCTCAAATACCTCATCTACTGTCCCAGCAAAACAATCAGATCCTGCACAGCCAACTCAGGACTTTAAACCTGGCAGCATGGTGGATAATGTAGTCATACAAAACGCACTTCTCAGTATAGCTGTGATGGATGTCATTTTGGAGGCCAGAAGGCCTAGTACTAGAAAATCTTATGCTGGAAAATGGAAGAGATTCTGTGCTTGGAACCAGGTGCAAGGAACTGATACAGCTGTGCCAAATATTCCTCAGATTTTGCAATACTTAACTGAGATGCTGGACAAGGGTCTATCTTTTTCATCTATTAAAATTCATGCCTCTGCCATTTTGGCTCATTACAATACAGAGCCACCGATCTTTTCTCATCCCTTATTAAAACAGAACCTCAGAGGAGCTAAAAATATAAGGCCTCCAAGGAGATCACCAGTGCCTGCATGGGACCTCAACTATGTCTTGGAAAAACTCACCCTGCCTCCTTTTGAGCCAGCTGCTACTGCTGATATAAAGTTTTTATCTTGGAAAACAGCTCTGCTCCTAGCAATAACTTCTGCAACATGAGTTTCAGAGCTTCAGGCACTTATGGCTGTGGAACCTTTTATCATTTTTTATCCAGACAGGGTCTCTCTGAGGACAAACCCAACATTTATGCCTAAGGTGATGTCCAGTGTGGCTCTTAACCAAACTATTTACTGCCAACATTTTATCCAAATCCACAGAACAAGGGGGAGAGAATTCTGCATTCTTTGGATGTACACAGACAGCTTAGATTCTACTTGAACAGAACCAAAGTTTTCAGAAAGACAGAACAATTATTAGTTGCATATGCTGCAGGATCACAAGGAAAGGCTATCTCAAAGCAGGCTATTTCAAAGTGGATAGGCCACTGCATTCATTTCTGCTACTTACACCATGGAAAGCCAGTGCCTAAGGGCATTAGGCCACATTCAACCAGAGCTGCAGCCACTTCAGCAGCCTTTCTCAGGGGAGTACCAACCAAGGACATTTTAGAGGCTGCTACTTGGAGTTCAGTGCACACCTTTACAAAGCACTATCATCTGCCACTCTACTGTAAATCCAGGACAGGCTTTGCCACTGCAGTTCTGCAGGACCTCATAGCCGCTCCTAATGCTGTTTAGCTCCAGCCTCCCATCCATAGCTTTGGGACTCTACCCAAATGCAATGACTGCAACAGTGAAACACGAAGAACATAGTAAAGTTGTGTACACTTACCATAAATGTAGATGTTCAAGTGTATTCACTGTTGCAGTCCAGGTTACCTCCTGCCATCCCCCTTTCTTCTGATGGAACCTACCTTTCCTTCTCTGATTTATACAACCTATGTGGTGTATTTGCTTGTAGATGAAGGTAAAGTTTGTATTGGTGCATGTATTTATAGGTATATAAATTTTGGCTACCCTTTTGGGGGCACCTGACATCTGGGGCAAGAAAAACTAAAGAAAATGACATCGGCCGCATCTTTTATACCCCTGACGACCTGACGTCAGGGAATGGGCGACAGCAGCCGACGCAGGACCCAGGACTTTGGAATTCAGGCCGACTGAGGGTAACCTGCCAGCAGGATTACCCAAATGTAATAACTGCAACAGTGAATACACTTGAACATCTACATTTATGGTAAGTGTACACAACTGTACTCTCTTGATGCTACAAGGATGAACCCTGCCAAAAAGGATGATGGAAAAGTGTGAAGGAGAAAGAATCAATAACTCAACATTTGATAGTAAATAGAAAATGATGAACTACAGACAGGAACCTCTGAATAAAAATGTAATCAGATTCCAAATAAGATATGAACAAAAAAATGAAGATTTAGAGCTATCCCACTACACACAAGTGAAAATTAGGGTGAAATGCAAGCGATCATGCCAAGAGTTGTAACATCTGAAACAGTACAATAACTTTAAATTAAAATCAAAACATCTGGATAAAGGATTAGTGGGACCTTTAGCAGGTGTCAGAAATGGTGGCCCTTGTAAAAAGAGGAAATACTGCTAGCTGTCATAAATTGTATAATGTTAACAATGCTTTTACTGTATGATGTCTGCAATGCTATTGTTTTAACTCCTTTTTCCCTAAACAACACTGACTACAGCTTTAAATATGTGAAGAGTTGAATAGGAATATCGGCTGAGACTTGACAAATTTCTGACTGAACACTAGTAAACCATACATGAATATGTTAATACCTTACAAACTACAGTTGTTACAGGAAAACTTCAAAGAGAAATATTTTGCAGAAGAAACACGGCATTACAATGGCAATGGTTTCAGAACCTTAAAATGTTATCACAAGTTTATGTTTGAGTATTGAAATGCCATGCTTGCTGTTGTAATACTGCAAAATGTTATGAAACTGTTTTAACTCAGTAAATTTACTGGCTAAGCCCATAGCATTATTAAAATAAATATTCATCCAGTTGTTTTCAGATGATGCCCTACAAGTCACCTTTGTACTTTTTGTTCTAGAGCTATTTGTAGACATATGTACATATATGCACTTTGCTTATGATTTTTAATCATATCTATAAAGAAACTAATATTTTTCAAGCAATAAGATAGTAAGTACTTCTTAACAGCACTGTTTATCTCCATGCTGAATTTCAGCTGACACTGTACAATAACATACATTGCATACCATTTTCATGATATTCATAGATGTGTAAATACTGCTAATGTTCATTTTACTGTAGAAACCATCATTTTAACAGGATCAATTGTGGATTTCACGCATAAAAGAAATTTAAGGATTAGGGACAAATGCTAAAAAATTATGACTAAGTATTACTACAAACTCTTTCACATTTGGTTTCTTTATAGATTCATAAAAATAACTATATTGTATGGATGTTCATCGGGTTACACTGCTGCAGTCATTACACTTGGGTTATCCTTCCGTCAGGTGGTCCCGCAGTCGGCCAGAGTTCCAAAGTTTTGGTCCGGCGTTGGTTGCTGTCACTTCTTCCCTGACGTCAGTGCACCAGGGGTATATAAGATGCATCCAACTCCATTTTCTTCAGTCTTTCTTGCCGCGCGGTGCCCGAAGCAAAAGCAGTTCGCAAGTGCCGGTCAGCCGACTCCTGAGATTTTCGAAGTCGAATTTCAGATCTGAAGTCTTTAATAAAGCTAAGTACCCCATTGGGGAAACTTTTTTCTTGCCTCAGACCGATGTCAGAAAAAGTTAATAATTGTATTTCTTGTGGGAAGCAAATACCTCATAAGGACTTCCACTCTTACTGTATTCCATACCTAGGCCCTGATCACGATGTCACTAGTTGTCGGTTTTGTGCTAGATTTAACAAACGCACTATAAAATGACGTTTTGATTTTGCTTTGCACTACTTTGGCCGAAGGTTCAATTATACTACACCGTCCAATCAACCGACGACTGCAATTCTTAAAAAACGCAAGGACAAGGATAAAGACAGGCATCCAAGGTCCAAAACCGACGACGAAGCCTCTTCTAGGCCAGTCACCGGTTCGCTGGTTCTCAGTGTGTCTCTTTTGCAGCCCCTGACACCCACTACCTCAGAGCCACAGGCTGCCTCCAACTCCCATGTGGAGACAACTAGGCCTCTGGAAACTCAAGGTATTGGGCCTACGGAAACTAATCCCTCAGATGGGTCTGGAGCCACTGAGCAGGCATCGGCTTCTGAGGGTGTTTTTAGACCTTCACAACTTACCATTAAAGCAACAGCCAAGACAAAAACACCATTAAAGACAAAGAAGCAAGTACAGCATTCTCCTGGACAGTCCTCCATGCCTAAGAAACAGATGCTTAAAATGGCCGAAGACCTCATTACTCTAATCAGGGGTTCCCATCCCCCTCCTGAGAAAAGGCCTAGGCAGGATACAGACTATGATTCCTCTGATCAGGTTTCCATTTCCTCTGATTCCTCTTCAGACCAGGGATACTCTCTACCCCCCTGTGAGGACTCTGATGCTGAAGAATCTATCCCTTCAGCCTCTCCTCCTGAGGATTACTCTTTTGGGGAAACTTTACATACCATGAGGGAGCATTTCCATTGGGAAAGTCAGGATTATTCAGAATCCAAGAAAAGGCTCAGGGACTTCCTTTTATTGCCTCAGCACAGGCTCCTGGCTATTCTGCCTATGTTAGATATTTTGGATGATGTGTTCTCTGAATCCAGCTTATCTCCTGATTCTTTGCCCCCTGCACCAGCCAAGCCAGATAGGTATTATAGAGTCCCTGACTCTCACAAGTTTCTTTATAAAAACCCTTCTGCTGACCCAGAAACCATTTTCCAGGGTCCCAAAAGGGTTAAGGCTTCCATTGCAAAAAATCCAGTCCCCTCTGACAGAGATTCTAGAGCATTGCATAGATGGGGGAAGAAAGTTTACACTTCTGCAACTTTAGCAGTAAGGGCTTTAAATTGCCAGTTTCACATGCTTAAGTACCAACAATATTTAATGGCTCAGTTAAAACAGAAAATACTTGCAAGCTCAGAAGCTCCTGACTATAAAGAAATGCAGGATTTATTGCATGCAGTTGAACAGGTGGGAAATCATACTCTGCAATGTGGTTTTGATTCTTTAGAGGCCTCTTGTAGAACCGCAGTTACAGGTTCTGTGATTCGAAGACATGCTTGGTTAAAAGAACATAGTTTACCTGATCATGTTAAGGCAAAATTATTGGATGCTCATTTACAGCACGATACCTTGTTTGGTGTTAAGGCAGAAGAGGTGTTAAAGAAAATGGAGGATAAAGCTAAATCTATGCAAACAGTCAAAGATTTCTTACAGGTACAGCCACCTCGATTTAGCAGAAATTGGCCTACAAAGAATTGGTCCTTTCCAGTGTCAGACAGGCCACAGAGAGGCAGATACAGATGCCCAAGAGGCAGATCTCAATCCCAAGGCTCTAACAGACAATGACAGTGGGGTACCTCAACCCCAAAAGGAGGTGAGGACAGGTCTCAACCTTACAGGAAACAGTCCTAATGACTTCCCCCTTCGTATGCCAGGCATTTCCCTTTTGGCAGCCCCCTTAGGGGGGAAAACTAGCACTTTTTTCTCAAAATTAGCAAACAATCACCCAAGACAAAATGGGTTCTGAATATTGTGTCTCAAGGTTACAGGTTCCACTTTCACACTTTACCAAGGCTAAAAGGAATGCCAAACCTGCCACAAAATTAATGGGCAGAGGCTCAAAAACAAATTTCAGCCCTCATGGACATGAGAGCTATTCAAAAAGTACCACAGCAGGAACAAGGACAAGGATTTTACTCAAGACTCTTCCTGGTCCCCAGAAAGGACAAAGCCTGGAGACCCATACTAGACCGTTCAACTCTAAATACTTACCTGGATGTTCTGAAATTCAAAATGTTGACACTACAGCAGCTTCTTCCCATGCTGAGCAAGAAGGCTTGGCTTGTTACTCTGGACCTCAAAGAAGCATACCTGCATGTCCCTATCAGACAAGATTGCAGAAGATACCTCAGATTCAAAGCTGGTACAATGCACTACCAATTCTGTGCACTGCCTTTTGGCTTATCTACTGTGCCCAGGGTCTTTACAAAGTGCCTGGCATCTGTAATTACATCTTGCAGACAAAAAGGAATTCAAATATATCCATACCTGGACGACTGCTTCATTCAATCAGAGAGAAAGGACATTCTTCTAAAGAATCTGGCATTTGTAAAAAGGTTGCTAATTTCTCTAGGGTACACAGTAAACTAAAAGAAGTCAAAACTAGTGCCCTCACAACAGATAATATTCCTGGGTGCCAGCTTAAATACAACGGCCCAGATGACTTATCTCACGCCAGACAAACAAGGACAACTGACTCAATATTTTCAATTACTGGCAAAAAAGTCCCATCTCCCTGCAAGAAAAATTCTGCAGGCCCTGGGATTCATGGCATCCTGCATACTACTAATTCCATATGCCAGACTGCATATGAGGAAATTACAATGGTACCTAAAAAGTGTTTGGATTCAACACTCTCACAGTTTAGAAGCAATAATACCAATAATTCCTGCCTACAACAGGAGTTTCGATGGTGGGCACAGGCATGTCACCTCAACAAGGGTCAGCCTTTCACTCTACTTACAGCCAGGCAGACTCTAACAACAGATGCTTCGGATTATACCTGGGGAGCACACATGGCAGGAAAATGTATTCAGGGCAAGTGGACCACAGACCAAATGCATCTTCACACCAATCAAAAAGAGATGTTGGCTGTTCAAAATGCCCTAACAGCTTTCAATTACCTTCTGCATCCAGGACAATTACTATTAAAGACAGACAACACCACAGTAATGTGGTACATAAACAAGCAAGGGGGCACTCATTCTTATCCCCTATGCAGGCAAGCCTTGACCTTGTGGAACACAGCTCTAACTTATCAAATTCATCTGCAAGCACAATTCCTGCCAGGAAAGAAAAATACTCTGGCAGACGATCTAAGCAGAAATATCATGGACCCTCATGAATGGAAATTGAATCCACAAATCCTCAGCATGGTAACGCACAAATGGGGATGCCCAGACATAAATCTTTTTGCCTCCCCACTGAATTGCCAACTACAAAAATTCTGCACAAGGACTTACCACACACAAGCATGGAAAGTGGATGCTCTTTCGTTCAGCTGGAAAAGCCCAAAAGTTTATGCCTTCCCACCACTGCCTCTCCTTTCAAAGGTACTCCTAAAAGCCAGACAAGAAAAAACACAGATGATCCTGATTGCTCCAGACTGGCCACGCCAGCACTGGTACCCAATCTTAAAGAACTTAGCTCAAGGCCCACCATGGATTTTGCCTCATATTTCACACCTTCTGACTCAACAACACAATCAGATCCTGCACAGTCAGCTCAAGACCCTAAACCTGGCTGCATGGCAGATTCATTAGTAAAACAGGCAACACCTCTCTCTAAAGCTGTTATGGATGTCATTTTGGAGGCCAGGAGGCCTAGCACCAGGAAATCTTACTCAGAAAAATGGAAGAGATTCTGTGCCTGGAACCAGGCTCAAAGCCTTGACCCTCTTGTCCCAAACATTCCTCAGATTTTACAATACTTAACTGAGATGCTGGACAAAGGCCTATCCTTCTCATCAATTAAGATCCCCGCCTCTGCCATTTCAGCACATTACAGCACGGATCCTCCTTTATTATCTCATCCCTTGCTAAAGCAGTACCTCAGAGGGGCTAAAAACATAAGACCACCCCGGAGAGCACCAACTTGGGACCTCACTTTTGTTTTGGAAAAACTGACCCTGCCACCTTTGAGTTTTTATCATGGAAAACAGCTCTGCTCCTGGCAGTAACTTCAGCACGAAGAGTCTCAGAGCTACAGGCATTAATGGCAGTGGAACCTTTTATAATTTTTCATCAGGATAGGGTTTCTTTAAGGACAAACCCTACCTTTATGCCAAAGGTGGTATCTAGTGTGGCTCTTAACCAAACCATCCATTTGCCAATTTTTTATCCAAACCCCCAGAATAAAGGGGAGAAACTTCTGCACTCTTTGGACATACACAGGCAGCTACGCTTCTCCTTGGACAAAACAAAAGCTTTCAGGAAAACTGAGCAACTGTTTGTAGCATATGCTGCAGGATCACAGGGCAAGGCTATCTCAAAACAGACTATCTCTAAATGGATAGGACACTGTATTCATTACTGCTACACACAGCATGGAAAATCGGTCCCTAATAACATTAGGCCACATTCTACCAGAGCAACAGCCACTTCAACAGCCTTTCTCAGAGGAGTACCAACCAAGGAAATTTTGGAGGCTGCAACTTGGAGTTCAGTGCACACCTTTACCAAGCATTACCACTTGCCTCTTTACTCTAAATCCAGAGCAGGATTTGCCACTGCAGTTCTGCAGGGCCTCATAGCCAATCCTAACTCTTTATAGACCAGCCACCCAACCTTAGCTTTGGGATTCTATCCAAGTGTAATGACTGCAGCAGTGTAACATGATGAACATAGTACAGTTTTGCACCTACCATAAATGTAGATGTTCGAGTGTTCACACTGCTGCAGTCCAGGTTACCTTCCCTCCATCCCCTCTGTCCTAGCTGGACTTATCTATACCTTTATATCCTATACAACCTTTGTGGTGTATTTGCTTGTAACTGAAGGTATTGTTTTTATTTCATATATATGTTTTATTAGCAATATGTATTGCCTACCTACTTGGAGGCACCTGACATCTGGGGCAAGAAAAACTGAAGAAAATGGCATTGGATGCATCTTATATACCCCTGTCGCACTGACGTCAGGGAAGAAGCGACAGCAACCGACGCTGGACCAAGACTTTGGAACTCTGGCCGACTGCGGGACCGCCTGACGGCAGGATAACACAAATGTAATGACTGCAGCAGTGTGAACACTCGAACATCTACATTTATGGTAGGTACAAAACTGTACTATATATAGTTAACGCTAAGGAATACAGACACATTTGAATGAACCATATATGTGGACTATAACTTGTTTTAAAATATATTTTAGTTCTGGTAGCAAGAGGATTTAATGTTACTTTTGTACTGATGACTTAGCTCACTGTATGGCACAGCCACAGTAGCCTATTTTTTTGAAAGAATCTTCTTTATTGCTGTTTAGTAAATATATTTCTATCATATAGTTGTGTTTTGATCATGAGGGTGAAGCCTAAGTGTGTAAACAATGACAACCATGGATAAATCCTGAAATACCCACACAAAGATGTAGATTATTGCTGTTATACAATTCCGTTATTTAATAAAGAAATTGCTTACCTTCCTTAAGTAATATCTTTGTATAACGGCCTTCTTCATTGTTGGATTCCCTGTACTGACGTACTGTCTATGACCATGAGATTTGCATTCCCCCACTTGCACAGTACATCACTGCAGTGCAGGAAGAGTGTCATCTGAAACAGAATCGCAGTTGATGTTTATTTTTTAACTGTTAGAAAAAGAGTTTTTATGAGGGATGCCACAAAAATAAAAGGAAAACCAAGCAGGTTTGCATTTGTTTAATTTTGCAGAACATCCCTGATTTTTTCTTACATTTTTCTCTGTCCCTCAGCATATGTCAATAGAAATTCTGAATGCTCAATGGTACCTCAATATCTGGACTTTTTTCTATTGATATATGCTCTATTTACAATGGGCATACTGACTGGATTGCCTATATATATATATATATATATATATATATATATATATATATATATATATATATCTTCTTAGCATAATAGTTCCATCATTACATTATTGTATTACTCCCTTGGCATCTTCCCTATATAATGTTACACTTTCCTGGGGATCCACTGAACACATCAATATACGGTTACCTATCCTTCTTCTGTATAGTTCACCTGTTGTGAAATCTGGATATATCAATTATCCAATAAAGTCTTCAAAAATCTTCCCAGTTCCTCAGCATTTCATAAGTACATATGTGCAGCCTAGCCCCATGCTTACTAATACACACTCTCATCTGTAATCAACTTCTGTAATGCTCTTGCTTATTTTGCTGTTTACCTTGACTCCTTATTTACAAATACAGTAGTCCGAAGATTCCCCGTCTCAGACAAAAAAAAAAAGAAAAATCTCAGGCACAGCAAGCCAGCGACAGTTGCAGAGCACTCTTGGTACCAAAAATAACTTCTCCAGAAGCCATGCTTCTTTCTTTATATTGAGGTTTCATTACTACATCATCACATAACTAATAAATAAAAGCATACCAGAACAGTCAACTGTATAAATCAATATGAGCAACCACACTATTCCAGGTATAGTAGCACGTATAAGCACAGGTACTTAAAGATAAAATCCACTTTATTTGATAAGAACACGATAGTTGAGCGCTTTCATCTACACACAGGTAGACTTCATCAGAACAACTTCACATTTAATTCCTTGGGTTAATATAGTCCCAAGCAGCCAATCCATTTACTAAATTATGTTAACAAGCATTAATCAACTGCAATTGAAATTAAAACATTAAAATATTTAAAGTCATAAAATACATTAAATAGACATTTAAAAAAATGTTTTAAAGTGCCCTGTGCTTTAAACTGACGAATGAGTAAATACATTGGTAACCTTTCTAGGTGTAATCTATACTAGTATATACAATTAATACTTTCCATGAATATTAACTCATGAATTATTACTCAGTTGTAGAAACTGTAATGTACTTGTTGAAAAAGTCTAATGATGCTTCCTCATTATAAAATACATTGCAGACTTAAACTGTAATAATACACTATGAAGCCTTATACTTATGTATTAATATATGTTATAATCCAAAATGGGTTTGATATAAATATTCTCATTTAAACCAGGATACAAAGAGGCATTAAATTTTATCTGCCACTTCACTTCTCTTTCACCTAGTTTTTTCTTTACACAACCCCCTCTAGGGTTAGGATGTATAATCTCAAAAATGCCAAAAAAAAAACCTATCATACTTTTTATTTTCTTTTAAATGTTTCCATAAAGCATTTTTTCCTCTCTCCTTTTAATACAGTAATAGTGGTCATATATCCTGTTTCGAAGGCATCTATCAGTTTTGCCTACATAGAAACAGGCACATTTCGTACATTTAGCTAGGTATACTTTGTGGGATGTTCTACAATTACCTCTTTGAAATATTACTTCAGTAGTGTTGGCGTCCTCTAATAATAGCTTCTTGGTACTTATAATATAATTTAGTAAATGGATTGGCTGCTTGGTTGCTCATATTGATCATCACATAACTGTTCATTTTCTACTTTACATGTTCCACTTGCAAGACATAATTTATAACTTGTTTTTTTAGGGAGTAATACTCTCTTGTTTTTGCAATTAGCATGGAATTATAGTAAAGGATTGTAGGTTAAGTCTTTTGTCATGTCACAGTGGAGTTTTCAGCTTCAAAAAAAACATTCAGAGGGCTGTGATTGTCAACAAAATAAAATGTAACGAGATACTTTTTTGCATCAAAAATTGTATATAAACAGTATTGTTTATGCTAAGAATGTTATAACCATCTCCAAGAATCTTATGTGCATTTTATGTGAAAAGTACTGCAATATACAAGTCTCTTGTCAAGGATATCCTTTGTTTCTTGGGTAAATTGCCACATAAACATGCGTGTAAGTGTGCATGCGCATGTGCGTATGTGCTTGCGCACTTAAATGAGCACATGCATGTGCATGAATGTTTCTATTTATGTGTGTGCATGTGAGTCTGCACGAGTGAGTATGTTGAAAGTTTATTGTTGCTCATGTGTATTTTCTAGCCATTAACGACATTAGAATAAAGAAAGAGAATGATGCATTAGCATGACTGTGGCTATAGCAGACAAATGAGTGGGTTTAAGCATGCTAGTAATGGTTTGTGCAGCCAGCTCTACTGTCGTAATGTGGGATGAAGCCCATGCTATGACCCAGTTGACCTGAGGCTGAGTAGCAGCTTGAGCTCTTGCTGGAGCTAGCAAGGATGCAGGAGAGTAATGATGAGGCTTAGCCTGCACTCTTTTCTTTGGGGGAGGGGTGGGACATGTGTTAGTTTGAATCCCTGTTGGGGATCAGCAATCATGTGGGAGTGCTTGCCTCTCAGTGGAGCTGGGCCATCTGATCACATCATCCACAGAGGTGTGGGCATTCACAGCAAAGACCCATTGTACACCACTCCCATGGATATTAAAGACAATGTGCAGAGGAGAGGTAGCACTTAAAGTAAAAACCCCAAAATCCCAGTCCTCTTCCAAGATAAAGGCAATGCTCTTGCCCTTGCTATATGTCACCCTTGCTCCCTATTTTCTGAGATCTGTAATTGTGAGGTATGAAATTATAATAAAAAAACACAGCAAAACTAAAGGAAAACAGTGTATGTTGACAATTACTGTTCCCCAAACAAGTAAGATACAGCACCAAAAGACACCGAAAAAAACCCAAACTATTGAAACAAACACCGGACCACCTGGAAATGCTTCAACAAAACACCAAATTGCAGTAAACAGGTAATAGAAACACTGCGAGCCATAAAATTATTCTTCCAAGTAGAACCACAAATTTGTTAACACAAAAGATCAGCGCTTTTGTCTTTTCAGCATGAAGAAACCTCATCAGATCTGATGTGATGGTGGGTATCTACTTCCTGATGGTCCTTTATTGTATGTGAGCAGGGTACTGATGTGGTGGTGGGTACCTACTACTTGATTGTGCTTTATTCTATGTGAGCAGGGTACTGATGTGGTGGTGGGTACCTACTGAGACCTGCTCTTCTTAATCCTAGGAGGATTTGCTAGTCTTTTTTATATCATCAGCTTAAGTCAGTTTTGTGTGGTTGTGATGCAATGTAGCTGATACTCTGTAAACTTACAGGCAATCTTATTGTGTGGCTCCAGATTGTATAGATGTCTGAGTCTCTCATAGACCAACGTATGAGTATCAAGCAGAAGTTCATTGTCTGTGAGCATATAGCAGTTTCTACACTGCCTGACACTACCAAGTACTATAAGGCTGGAAGAAAAGGGGTGCATGCAGATTTACGTTCTGTTTTGTTTAGATGGGTTTTGAATTTAGTTTGGTTCAAGTATTCATGATATACTGTTCATTGCTTGGCCAGGTGTAGAATGTAGATGGAAAACAACTAATTCTGAGCAGTTTAGTCCAGTCATGCACACACTATGTAAGTGCAATATAGCTGGTACAGTGACTATACAACAATAAAAAGTATATGATCAATTGGTAGCAATGCAGTAACACACAGATGCATAAGGAACATCCCAGTGTAAACACGTTCAACCTACAGCAATACAATACAATGAAATGCTGAACTAGCAACATATAGCAGTCTTGTGCAATTGTCTGCAACTTTTAGCAATACAACTAAACCAAAACCCTCAAAAAGCATATTAGGCAATAACCAAACACCTAACCAGGTTGTCCAGCAACTCTAAGGGGCGGTATTGTGCAGTGTCAATTGCAGTGGCATTACATGGAGTGCAGCAATGTAAAAAGAAGCACAATATAAAAAAAACACAGAAAATTGAAACAGCCAGTCAGAACACAATGTCCTACTAAGCTAGCGGTAATTTGAACACTCAGATCATAAGCAGATTATCCTCACTCACAAGATAATCATTAGCAATGTTCTTGTTTTGGTTTCCTCAACAAATACTTCCTCATATACCCGGTTAAAAGAACCAAGCCTTCATCAACACATAAATATGACATAACAGTCCATATTTTCTGAAGTATCTCCCATGTATGGAACAAACTGCCACTACACATAAAACAGATTAGAACCATTGCACCTTCAAGATAAATCTTGAAAACTGGATGGTTACCCTCAAATTCTCCCCTGGTTTATCTTGTCTTGCTCTACCTGAGGCTGTAAGGAACTTTTGAATATGTGGTATTGGCTATACTTGTAATAATATGCAGACTGATTGCCTTGTAGTGACCTTTGAATCAATGACGCTATAAGGTGGCCCCTAAACACTGCCAAAATATGTAGTGTCCAGTTAGCAATATATACTGAAATCAGCAAAAAACTGTTGTCTCAGATGTTAAATAACAATAAAGTTATTCAAACCCACTTCTCTGGTATTTGAAGGGACTGACAAAAACCAGTCAAATCCATTAAAAATGGATCAAATCCAGTTCCGGCAAGAAGTCAAATACACAGACCATAGTACTTCAGCCAAAAGGACCACAAAATTTACATTTAATTCACACCTAGAAAAATGGGATAACTTAGTTTAGCTATTCCAAGATACTAAATTGTCACATGCTATGGGAAATAATGAGGTATGGTTTGTTATTTTAAATGTATTCTTTAAAACAAATAATAACTATGGGAAACAACTTTCCCATGCATTTATGGGAGCATTGCCATTCTTCACGTTATTTTTTTATGAAATTCATTATGTTGAAAACAAGTTATAGATGCATTTTACTGAATACAGTATTATTAAAATTGTATTTTACAGTGCAGTTTCTGTAGCCAGCCAAGGTTTCTGTTTCTTAAGATGAGGTGCCATATCGCTACATCCTTATTAGTTAAACAATGATTGCCAGAGATTGCAGAACATTAGAGGAAATGGTTAAACTTGATGAGCTAGAAAATATACAAGTAGGGATACAGAAGGTTTTAGCCCTCCCAAAAAAAAAAATAAAAATTAATGGCTTTTTAAAATTATTTGTAAATTTTTCTGCTATTGAGAATATGATAAACTGATGCTTCAACTTGCTTTAATAAACAATATTACAACAAAATATGCTCACTGTTCAATATTACAATAAAATATGTTCACTGTTCTGACATGCCAAAACTATGAAAATTCTGTTTCAATCAGTATAAAACAAAGAGAGAGACACAATCTCTGAAATCCTTGTCTCCATTTATGAGCAAGTTCCTTGACTCTTCAGGCAAAGCACATCAATATCTAAAATACAAAGTATGAAAAAATTATTTATTTCTTTCCTTTTATATCTGAACAAACTTTTATATCATTTGTGGATTCTGAGCAGATAAACATTTTCCTGACATTAACAGCTATATAAATTCTTAACTTCAATGGCTTGTCTAAATAAATCTGCAAACAAATTGGCAGTCTTATCAAGAAGAGACAAGTTCTGCAGACCCATTTTGGACTTCACATATATCATCCTTCAGTTTTTACTACTTCTTATTTCAACTTGATGTAAAAAAAATGTATAAATATATACTCATCAAGACAACATTAACAGCTAATGTTTATTCTCATAACAGCTGTCTTGAAGTTTTTTGTGATTATACAAAAATATTGATAACTTTTTAAAAGTGTTGAATCTTTAATTCTTTGTTGAGCAGATTGTCCCACGAGGCCAGTGTTGTCTCTTCAGGAGGGACCCAAGGTGGTATTCATACTGACTAGGGAAATTTGGTCAGGGCACCAATGAACTTCTCATTCTTTGGATGAGAGGGAGTGAATCACTCTCAGGAGCTGCTAGGTGGTGCTAGAGGGCTTCTACCCCAGTTCTGGGAATTTCAGGATGGTGAAGTGTACTGCAAAGATGGAGAGAGAAGCAGGAGAAAACATACTGAAGGATGGAGAAGGGGCTGTAATTTTTGGTAAGTGGCACTTGAAAGCTTTAACTTACTGGAAAAATGTATGACGGAGAGTAGAAAAAGGAATACAGTAGCATTATGGAAAGACTATGTATTTCAGAGCTTGGGACTATAACTAGAAAATGAAATAAATGTGCACTTCAGGACTATACATGAGTTAAAATTGTTTTGTCTTTCACTATGTAGTACAGTACATAAAGTTAAAAAATGTGATAAAGAAATGCATACACTGGGGATTAGGAAGTCTAGGTAATAATGGATGTTAAGAATGGGAAAATTCTTTGTTTATGAGATTTTTCTGGTTTCCTAATAAGGCTAGATTAGCTTTAAACCATCACATTAGAGACTGGACATTGGGTGGTATTGTCCAAATTTAGAATTATATTCCTTATCCTCTATTGTTAAGACAATTATTTCTTAGATAAATAATTATGATGCCAAATGGAAAGATATTCAGGGAGGTATTTGGTGTAAATCCAGTAATTTAACAAAATCATATCATACTAAAATAGCTACTAATAAATTTCATTGGTTAGTCAAAGACTATTTTATAAAAAACAAAAGCAAACCAGTTAACTCTTATTATATTAATATGATAATAACCACCTTTAAAACATTCATTTTCAGGAAGCCTGAATATAAAGCATGGATTTTCTTTGTATTTCCAATTGCCTATACTCAAAACAGTATTAATACATTTAATTTAACAACAATGACTACATTTAAAGACAAAAGCTTGTTATACTGGTATCAATTACTAGACAATGGGAAGTTACAAAATGTTGACCATATCATTAATAAGTTTGAGTTAAGCAAAGATATGTGGTTAGAAATTCAAAATTGTAGACAATTAGTTGAAAATAAGATTAATCTAATGCAACCAATAGTTAGAAATTCTTTTCCCACATTCATTGATTTACTCATTATTCTAATGCACCAAAATATAATTGGAAAGGAACTTCTATCTAAAATATATAAGGTACTTAAGAAATCAACAGTATGTCACAGAGAAAGCAATTGGGATTATTTTAGAGTTGTTAATAACTCCCCAAGTGAAGATTATAAAAAACTCATACTCCAATCTTCAAAGCAAACTACTTTATCACTAAGGTAGAGGATATTCTCTTGGAAGTTCTTACATAAAACATTTATCATACCGCATAAAGTTGAATTGATGTATAATAAAGATATAGGATGCTAGAGATGCAAACTAAATGTTAAAGCTGACTGGAAGCATATGTTTTATGATTGTATAAAACTTAAAACATACTGGGATAATAAGAATTCTCTCGTACAGTATGTTTTTAATGATACATTTATGCTGACCAAATATCTTATGTTATTTAATATACCTATTCCCACCTGTGTCATGAAAATAAAATACCATCTTTTATGGAGTATCTTAACATTAGCAAGAAATGTCATCACCAAGAACTGGAAGAATCAGACTACTCCTACTGTGGAGCAATTTGTACACTCAGCAACTGAAGTTTGTCATCTTGAACTTATCGCGATCAAGACAAGAACATCTAGCATCACCTCTTCGTATAATATGTGATTGAAATTCAAAGAACTGCTGCATAGACTTTAATAATTTACTAACAACTACTCATCACATTTCTTTTTCCGTTTAAAAAGCTTTGTTTTATAGTAGACATCATTGTAAATAGTTATTTTCGTTGTTTATTATTGTTATTTTAGATATGTATATTTGTCTTATAATATTTCTATTATCATATATTAATGTTTTGTTGTTAACATTTTCAATAAAAACAATAAAGAAAAAGAATGGAAACATTTAATATATTTTAAATACAATAATTGTGAATAGTAACAGAAAATTTGTTAGGTGCTAGGGCCAACCCAACGCATGTTATTTCTGTGGGGATGAAAATCATTTAGTACAAGACTGTAATAAACAAAGGTGTGACCAATGTGAGGAGAGGAAACATACAGCAAAAATGTAATGTTTTTGTAGAAAATGTAAAGAATTTGGACACTTCTGGTTTGACTGTCTCGTATTATAAAAGAAAAAAGTAGATGAAGAGGAAAGCTCAGAAGAAAAAGAATCAGAGGAAAATTTTACTATATAAAATGTTAAAAACGAAGGATGTATGGGGAGGGGACTACTGAAGAAAAGGTAAACAATGAAGAGGTAGTAAGAGAAGAAATAACAGTTCAAGGTGAGTTTATTAATGAGAGACTGGATAAGCAATTCAAAAACAGACAATGGGGATATATGTATATCTCCCAAATATGCAACAAAGTCTACAAGATTTAGGATCTTTGCCTGGAAGTGTTCACATAGGTATTTTTATACCGAAAGTAGACTCCAAAGAATTTTTCCTCAGGTGGATAGCAAATATTGGAGGTGTGATGGGCAAGAGAGAGGTGGCTGGGAAACATTTTTGGGAGGTGTAATGGGCTGGCAGATTTTAGTTATTCCCTGCAGACTGCTCTGTTGGAGATACTAGGGGAGTACATTAGATTGACTGGGGAGATGATTTTTTTTGAGCTATGATACAGAATCAGAACTGCTGAGACATAGTAAAGCCTTGCTGAGTTTAATTGTGGTGGCTGCCAAAAAACAATTGCTAGGAAATGGAAATCAAAGTCTAAACCATCTTTACTAGAAGCAGTGAATACAGCAACAGAGATAAACCAGCTGGAATTAGGATCTTTAGAAAAGGGATGGAGCATACCTCATAGGTAAAAATGGGAGTCGTGGAAACAATATATGCAGAGAAGGAATGAGGTTTAAGAGGCAGGATTTGAATGAGTCATATAATGCTAAACTGACAATGACTGGATAGATTATAAGTGATGTATAATGTTTGCAACTACAGTTGCTTCAGTGGTGGCTGTGATGTATAATATTTGCAACTAAAGTGGTGTCAATGTTTGTTTTTCACTTATATAAATGTAATATTATCTATGCCATATGTGATAATTTAATACAGATGTTTATTGAAAAAAAGTGAGGTTATTAATATACAAGAAGATTGCAGATTTGCAATCTTAGAAAGTGAAAAATGAAGAAGGTAGAAATGGAGACAGGAAAATAATAATAATAATAATAAGAAAGTGAAAAATCAGTTGATGAGAGACTTAGAAGAAAGAAAAGAAAAAAAAAATAAAATGTAGAAATAAAACAGAAAAAAAGCAAAATAAAAGGATGTTTACCATTAAACTTGAATAGCGTTAGAAATGATATAAGAGGTTTAGTGGTGGTGGAATGGAGTAAAAAATTAAACTGGATGTTTTTTGCTTGCTAGATACCAGATGTAACACAGAAGATAAAAGGACACCAGTTCAGGCAGTATTGGGGGGGGGGGCAAATTGTTAGGTCATTAGGAATGAGACATGTTCTGGCATAAGAATTTTTATAAAAATGAAGAAATTAGAATGTTAGATCTAACACAGATCAACTTATACCGAGGCACTAAAATATCTTCCCAAACTGCAAAGACCTCCTAAGCCTTAATGGAAATGCCTATCCTCAGCAATCTGTACAGCACTTACCAAAAGCATCACCAAACGCCACACATACGCCTACACCAGTGGAGCCCCTAGATCAAATCCCATATAGCAAGCAAACATATTACCCAGGACTCTTGTCATCGAGGACTTAATTGTACAGACATCGATACTCCACTCACCATACCGAACATGGAGAAGATAATGGTTAGTTGCTTATCCTGATCCAGGATCCACCAAGTTACGCACACACTCAAAACATTTAAAAACAGGTGCCAGTGTGATTCAATCAAAGTCCATGTGGGTGTTAATGACCTGAGAATACTTCCCTGATCTATGTGAAGAGGAACATTATTGATCTCTCTGAGTATGTGCATCTGGCAGGCATGTTTCCTGTACAGCGCATAATTTTATCCTCCCCAAGGATGATTCCATAATATCAAAAAAAGATGATTGACTTCAATAATTGCTTTAGTTTTTGGTGTCTTTCCAGGGGGAATGCAATATTTGTCAGCATGGGAGGACATAGTTAATAAACCATGTTGCTTTGTAAAGGTTGGTCTGCACCTGTCTCCCCTAGGCTTCCAAATATTGGCTAAATCTTTATCCAGTCCCTACCAGCCTTTTTAAAGGAATACTAAATTGACAAATCTATCAACATGGTCAAATAAAACCCAAAGAAACCTGAAAGTGTTACTGCACAATGCTAGGAGGTCTAAACAAGAAATGCCACGTCCTACAGGCACTTTTCACTCTGGAGAATATAGACATCAGTGCTGTTACTGAGACATGGTTTAAATCCATGGAATGTACTCCAGCAGTGTAAAGATTCAGTGCCTTCCACACATTTAGACCACCAGTTGCACAGACATGGACAAAAGGTAGAGGAGTCTCAGTCTATATCAGTAATAAGGATAACTCTAGCTTTTAATGTAACTAGAATTTCATAGCTCATACCTATAAATATACTGGAGACATTTACCATTAAACCAAATATCCTATTCATGGGAAATGTTAACTATCCCTCTATATACTGGGACAGATATACTGCCTCAGGCTTACAGGCACAATGATCCCTGGACTTTATTAACACAAATAGCTTTGACCAAATATTGTGCACACCCAAAAGAGGTTCAAACATACTGGACCTGGCACTCACCAATGTGGGAGAGCACTGCACCCCCCCCCCACCAGTGCCACATCATCACTGGTGAGGTCAGACCACAAAGCTTTTTTTCTTCAAAGTAAAAATCAACTTGGTAACCCTGAAGGATAAAAATACAGCCTCAGTGGGTCCTGACATTATCCTAGGATGACTCCTATATAGCTTGAAACATGACCTATTGAGTCACTTTTCAACTACAGCCTCAAACAGGCTTTGTACCATGAGAATGGAGGATTGCAGCAGTTACCCCCCTAAACAAGAGTGGACATTCAATGACCCTAAAAAATACAGACTCATTAGTCTGACTAGTCTAATATGAAAGGTCAAGGAATGAATTATCATGGAAGCGATCAGCAAAGGCAGAGGCAACCTCCAGCCAGTGGACCCAAAGCAATCTGGCTTTGTCAGGGGAAGATCATACCTACTAAATGTAGTGGACTTCTTTGAGAAGGTCACCAAGGTAATGGATGAGGGGAAAATAGTGCATACTACCTACCTGGACCTGGTTAAGGCATTTGATATAATACTTCACTGAGGTATAGCTGAGAAACTAACTGAACTGGGCATAAACACCTACAAAACTTGCTGGATTGTCAGCACACATGTTTCACCTCTCACACAAACCTCACCTCTCACACAAAATAAGGTCATGATACATAAACCCACATATGCAGAGGTACTCACTAAAAGTCTATCAAAAGAACAGCGAGCTCCCAAATCCACACCGCCTACACTCACCACTAAGCAAAAAGAAACCACTACATATATAAACACGCACACACCCGTGTCTCAACAAATAAGCCCCTAGGGCAAATTACATCAAATGTCTTGGTCATAGGTGACTCCATAGTGAGACACACAGATGTCCCCCTCACTAGACTGGACAAGGAGAAGGTCACGGTCAGTTGCCTGTCAGGTGCCAGGATCTGACAAATCACACATGCCCTCAAGTCACTCAACAATAAGTACCATTATGACTCTGTCATAGTCCATGTTGGAATAAATGACTTTAGACGTACCTCTCAGGACTATATGAAGGGAGACATGATGGAACTATCTTATTATGTGTTCAGGACAGGTATGTCCCTAGCTGTAAGCAGTTTCCTACCCTCACCCTGGATGATGCCACAATATAAACAAAAATGATTGACTTCAACAATTGTCTCAGCTTCTGGTGTTAGTCCGGGGGGAATCCAGTATCTGTCAGTCTGGGAGGATGTGATAGACCTTGCTGCTTTGTTGAAGAGGCTTTTGGATACTGGCAAATGTCCTTGCCTCTCCCATAGTGTCGTTTTTAGGCAATGTCAAAACAACAAATTTTTCAATGTAACAAAATCTAATTGAGACAAACTGAGGGTCATGCTGCTTAATGCTAGGAGTTTAAACACAAAACTGCACTCCCTGGAAGCACTATTCACCTTGGAGGATGCTGACATCTGTGTAGTTACCACAACATGGTTCAAGGCCACTGAGATCACCCTGACCATGCAAGAATACACTGCCCTCCACACATTCAGACCTCAAAATGAGCGTAAAGGAACCAAAGGTGGAGATGTATCCATCTTCATGAAAACCGAATACACTTTGAGACTGGTCAAACAGCATGACTCTCTCGAACTACTCTATGTCCAATTAACTATTGGGAAAGTACCATACCACATCATTGCTAGCTATGGATCCCCCACCATGAGCCAGGATAAGCACACTGCCTACCTCAATTTACTGGAATCCCTTCCCATACAGCCCAACACCTTAGTCACAGATGATTTCAACTATCCTTATAAACTGGGGGTCATATTACAAGCAAAACACACACTTGCCCAGAGGTTCATGGACTTTGTTAACACAAATGGTCTGGAACAGATAGCCTGCATCCCCACTAGGTGCTCTAATTTTCTGGACATAGTACTCACCAACATGGGGGTGGTCACTGTACTTTCCCATGTGTGATGCCCTCCCTTGTTAGGTCAGACCACAAATTGGTCTCGTCTGAAGTAACTACTGGAACCCACACCCTCAATGGAACAAAAATTATTAAAAACCTTAAAAGAACTAACTACAGCCTCAATGGTATAAAAATCTTCATACCACCCAAAAAGCTTCATACCACCCACAATCGCAGATATCAATGATCACTATGCAAAAGTGTAAGCAAATGCCATGTACAAACACTTAAGTGACTGCATAAACTCTGTTGTACCTGACTGGATCAACATCAGGTTTTCCCATAAAAACAAGTTACCATGAAGTATAAACAGATTACTTAACAAAAGGAAAAAAACTATTGCTGCAGAGGAAGAATTCCCTCCTAAGCCTAAACAAGAAAATCAAAAATCTTGTAAAGTCGTCTAAAGCAAATTACAAAACTAAAATTGTATCCCTAGCCAAGGATAACCATAAGGCATTCTTTAACTACAACCAAAGTCTAAAAGGGAATGCCTATCTATGTGCCGAACTGGTTGTAGATGGGGATCACTCGTACTACACCGACAAATTCAGCTCAAACTTCACCCCCCATCCCCACCTACCATATCCCAAAGCATACCTAACACCAGCCCTCTGCCTAGTACGTCTAGAGAACAGGTCATCTCTGCACTCATCAAGGCCAAAAACATGGCCTCAATGGGACCAGATAATATCCCAGGTTGTTTATTAAACAATCTAAAACAAGATATAATGGACCCACTTGGCATTCGCTTTAATCATAGCTTGAGAACTGGCTGTGTTACAGCAGAATGGAGAACAGCAATAGTAATCCCTTGCACAAAGGGAGGCCATCAACTGACCCTGGGAACTACAGACCCATAAGTCTAACCAGCCTCATCTGTAAGGCCATGGAAAGAATTATAATGCACCTTATAAACAAGGAGATAAGTGACCTCCAAATGCTGAACCCAACCTAGTTTGGATATGTTAAGGGTAGATCATGCTTATTAAACCTGGTGGACTTCTTTGAGAATGTCACCAAAGCCATGGATGAAGGTAAGAAAGTGCACACTGCCTACATCGACCTTGCCAAGGCATTTGACACAATTCCCCACACTGGCATCACTGAGAAACTCTCACAGATAGAGATTAATATTTACTTTACTAGATGGGTAGCCAATTGGCTCACTGACAGAACACACTCTGTCAAAATTGGTGACTCCACCTCCACTATTAGACCCATTACCAGTGGAGTACCACAGGGGTCTGTGCTGAGCCCCTTACTGTATGGTATCTATTTCTCAGACGTTCAGGCCAAAGTAGAGGCCTTTGGCTCACTAATTTCACTGATGATTGAAAACTGGGAGCAATCAATGAGTCCCCCAATGATGTCAACATATTATAAGAAGGGCTAACACAAACAAATTATTGGTGCCAAAGCCATGGTTTAAAACTAAATGCAAAAAAAAATGCATTATTATTCCCTTTGGCAAAATGGAATTCCCTACAAATTACAATATTAACATCACCCCCCACACCCCAAGTTCCAACCCAGTGGTGCACGACTTGGGAACACAGGTTGATAGCAATCTGAACTCTGACTACCAAGTTTCCACAGTGGGAAGGAAAGCCTTCTATGCTGTGCACCTCATAAGCAAGGGAATAGCATCCAGGTCAAGGGATGTTATAACACCACTGTACTCGAACCACATCAGATCATTAATAGAGTATAATGCACCCTTTTTCATGTACCTGTCTAAACATCTGTAGCAGCTGGAGAGACCTCAGAGGTTTCTCGCTAAGAAAATATAGGGACTCCAAACCATGGTTGAAAGCCCTGTTACTTTACTCTGTATCTTATAGGCTGATGAGCTGTGACTTGTGCCTGGCCTATAGGGCAATCTCCAACCCTGCTCTAATGGAAATACTGCACATCCACAAGTCAAATGTCACAAGAGTCACTCACTCTATGGATCTCATCCTAGATTGTGAAATTAACAGAACATGCTGGAGAGACAGCTATGTCTCCCAGTGGCTGCTGATTGTCTGGAATAGACTTCCTATTCACGTAAAACAGAGCTCCTCACTGACCCTATTTAAATGTAACCTAGATAATTGGATAGGAGACTGAAAATTCACCCCTGGGCTAACATCCATATCCCTCATGGACAGGGGTAGCCAGTGTTGATCACAGACCCACTCTGTTCATAAATTCATTCTGCAAAGTAACCAAAAGGAACAAATGGGGATACTTGGGATTAACATGGCTAGGCTTGTTAAGGCTGTAAGGCTACTAGCCTAGTAACCGCTTATGAACCTATGAAACTATGATAGGACCCAGGAAGTCAGGAGTGGTGAGACCACCTCTACTAAGAGACCAGTCACCAGCAGGGTATCTCAGGGTCAAGCCGGATACAGTACTAGGTGATCAAGGTAGTCACCTAGGGGCCCACTAGCTTGGGGGGGGCACTAACCAGGGATGGTGGCCCACTGGCCAACAAACATATATTCTTTCTTTAAGAATGGATGCAGAATCTGTCCTTAGTAACATCTGTGCATGCATCTTTAGTATGACATATGCACATTTGAACTGGAATGAAGTGGAGCATGCAATTTTTGAAAACAAGTAGCATCAATTTTTGGTTAGTGGAGAATTAAGAAGTGAAGGTGGAGCAACATGGATGAATGGGGTTAGTGGGGAACTGTGTGCATGTGTGTGTGTGTGTGTGTGTGTGTGTGTGTGTGTGTGTGTGTGTGTGTGTATGTGTGTGTGTGTAAAATGCCCAAACCCTGTACCTTAGTTACAGGAGACAAGAGCCTGAATTCTCTACACCAACTACCAGACTATTAGTTTTAGTGCATTTTCAAGGAATTGTGAGTTTCAGTGCATTTTTAAGGAATTGTGATGTGAGTTTCAGTGCACTTTTAAGGAATTGTGAGCTTCAGTACATTTTCAAAGAATTGTGAGCTTCAAGGGAAGAGAAGTTTACTGTTGCTCATGCTAAGTCTGTTTTCAATGTGTAACTGTTTTGTTTAGCAAATGGTCATTACTGTTTGTGCTGGAGAGTTTGAAAGCAGTGTTAGTAGCACAACTGGAAAAATACCCGCTTTTGATAAAAACAGTCTGTGTGTTCTACTCCCACACCATGTAGTTGGATTGCTGATACTGTTTTGTACTTTAGTGTGGTGTTGGGGAGGTTTACTTCTAAATCCTGATGCCCAGAAGATTGACGTTTTAAATCCTAAGACAAAAATCATGAAACCGCAGAAACTGGAATGTCAGACTTTTACTTGGGTAAGTAAACACTTGGCCAAATGGAAGTGAAACTCATGCCAAGGTAAGTAAAACCCACCTAGGTGGGGGGGCTATGCCCCCCCCCACACACTCCCAACTATATATATCAATTCTGGGATTGCACTACACTGGAGAAAAGGGCATGTTGGGCAATAGTTTACTTTTAATGCTAAGTGCATTTTTATTGTGAGACTGTATTGTTTTGTTTAGCAAATATGTAATGGTGTTTGTGCTATGAATTTGAAATAAAAGTTTTAAATTAAATCCAAATATCTATAATCATTGCAGACTTAAAAAATAGTATGCACACTGACAGGTTTGAACAGTGTTTATGGTAAGGAGAAATAGTCAAGTAATGGGACATTGGAATGGCTGTGGGGGGGCTGGGGGCCTGCTTTGGGGGACCCTGATCTATTACCCTGCCTAGGGCCCCATTTCACTATGATCCAGCTCCACCTCAGAGCTCCATACTGGGACTGTTCCTATTTGGCATCTACTTCTTGGAGGTAAAGGCTAATGTCAATAGTGTTTGGGTGACCTAGTTCACTGATGACTGCACATTGGAAGCTATCCTAGATTCTCCCCATCACACAAACATCTTATAAGGGAGTCTAACACAGACAGATGATTGGTATCAAAGTTAATGATTAAAATTCAGTGCCAAAAATGCATTATTGTACCTTTTAGGAAAAGTGCCACTCAGGCTAATTACTCCAATAAGACAACCCTAAGAGTTGACCTATAATGTATTCATAAAGTAGCAGAAAGTATATTTTAAGAACTAAGCCAAAACAGGGATGGAAAAAAATGAGCTGCTACCAATATGGATGACTGCAATTAGGGATACAGAGAATAGGCAAAAGGGGGCTGGAATTTACTGGAGAAAATTGGAAAATGATTCAAGGTATTGGGAGCAAATAATTAGTGAGGTAAAGGTAATAGGATGGGAATAGACCAAGGATTCATTTGGACTGCAGGCTAAGAGATTGCCTTCCCTAGCAAAGATTGATATCAGTGTATAGGTAAAAAGAAAGAAATAGGGGGATCATATGCAAGGACCAGCACTGGTAGAGTTTTTAGTAGAATCTTGAACAGAAGCTTCTGTTAAAAAGGGATAATTAGTAGGACATATAAAACATTGTATTATAATGATAAGCCTCAGAGGAAGTTAGAAAGGATTAGGAAGAGAGATTGGATAAGCAATTCACAAAGAAACAATGGGGCATCTAACTATGACTCCCAAATATGCAACAAAGTCTAGAAAACTTAATGTCTTTGCTTGGAAGTGTTTGCATACGTAGTTTTATATGCAAGATAGACTCCAACAAATTTTTCCTCAGGTAGATTGCAACTATTGAAGGTATGATGGTTAAGAAAGAGGTAATTTGTAACATATTTTTTGAGAGTGTAATGATTTGTCAGACTTTAAAAATTCCCTGCAGACTAATCTATCAGAAATACTGGATGAGCAAATTAGTGTAACTAAGGAAATGATTTTCCTGAGCTGTGACACAGAATCGGAATTGCCTAGACATAGTAAGGCCTTAAGGAGTCTAATTATGGTGGCTGCCAAAAAAGCAGTTACTAGAAAATGGAAATCAAAGTCTAATCCAACTGTACTAGATGTGGTGAATATAGTAACAGAGATACAACAACTGGAAGTGGATCCAGCTCTGATGGGCCTTTTGCACATCAAAAAACAAACATGATTAGAATGAGGATTTAAATATTGCTTATGACATAAATAAGACATGTTGTTGAGAAATTTACAATATGCCTCTCAGAGGATTCCCATGATCTGGAACAGGCTTCCTATTCATGTGAAGCAGAGTTCATCCCTAACCCTTTTTAAGTGTAACCTTAACCAATAGTTGGGAAATTAAAAAGCTACATTGGGTCTGGTCCCTATGTCTCTGACAGACAGAGGCAGACTGTAATGCTCAAAGTAACATAACCCTCCTACATAACCTCTAGAAACTTCCTAATTAACATATCCCCTCCTAATAAACACCCATGATACACAGGGGCATAATTAGTTTGGGTTGCATGGCTGGGCTTATAAAAGCCCTAGTGGTTGTTAACCTAGTATATACCTATAAACCTATGAACAATATTTGTACCAGGAAGGGTACTGATATGGGATATAAGCATGAGACAAAAATGTCTTCTGTGTATATTAATATGACAGAGAGAAAATGGTTGTTTAAAGAAATTAAAACAATTGTGTTAGTAAATATGTAGATAGTGAGAAGATTTTAACCCGATGAAGAAAAAGGGAAAAATAATGCAAGGTATTAAAATTATTAGGGAATTAATAAAATATGATAATTTAAAAGTAGAACAGAATAGAGAATGGACATATAAAAAGGGGATTTTTTAAGATGGAAACTTATTATGTAGTTTACTTTAAAGACATGAAAAAAACAACAGGAGGAGTACAGACATCAGAATTTTCAGATCATAGAGCAGTGTGAGCTAGAATAGTGGAAGACAGCAAAAATAATAAAAGATGGAAAATGGATAAAGAGATTAACTGTACAGTTTAAAAAGAATGAAGAAATGATAAAACAGAAAGAAATATGATGGAAAGATCATATAACAATGAGACCATTTTATACAAAATGGTCACAGTGGTGGGTAATGTATAACCAGAAGTATGAAAATACATATTTAGAAGTGCAAAGAAGAATAAAGAAAAAAGATGAAATATAAAGAAATTTATAAAATTGTGAGAAAGAGGTAGCACAAGGAGAGAACAAAATAAGGAACGGAAAAGCAAAGGCATGAAATGAATAGAGAATAGCAAAAATGATGTTAAATAGGCAAAGATTTTTTTTCTGAAAGGAAAGAAAGATAAGGTCTCTCTTATTAAAGAAAGAAGTAAAAATGAAAGAAGGAAGAATGGGCACTATCTTAGATAGCAAAAGTGACATAAAATATGAACCAGAAGATATTCTGGAGATGGTAGAGAAAATGTATGAAAAAAGGAAATAGATGGGAAAAAGAATGAAAAGTAAAAAAAAAAAATCTGAAAAAGTGAAGAATTTTTTTAGAGAATGACATAAACAGTAGAAACAGACATGATGATAAAATAAAGCAAAAATTAAAAGAAGATGAAAAAAGGCAACAAGAGACAGAAGAAAAAGGTTTGAATTTTTTTATGAAGCAGAGAACTTTTCCTGTAGTCAACAAGGAAATAAAGCACTTCTGTCAACTCAGGACACCTCAGAACATCTTGGTTTACTATTCAAAATTTAAAAATACTTTAAAAGCCAAACTGACTTTTCATTATGTAAACTAAATACTTAATCTTAATAAGAAATGGGGTAAAAAATCAATTTAAAGCAATCTGAAAATAACCTTTATTGACATCTGAGTGCTTTCATCCAAACCGGACTGTTCATTTGTTGGTGAGACTGGAACAGTCTTAATTGTGACAGTCTTCCCTGTGGATGTAGTGAGTAAAAAATCATTGTCCTGCCAACCCTCACCTCTAGTGAGGAAGGAACAACAAAACATTTCTTTTTAGATTGCAAAATTAATTAAAAAATGGAAAAGTTAAAAAATATAGATTAGAAGAATTTAAATGCATAAATATACATTCAGATATTAAAATTATTTCCTTTGCATTTCATGAACTAACCAAGATGTTGAGCAAGCAGGAATCTACTAATGAAAAGTGCTTTGTGGGGGAAGGCTGTGGTGAAAGGTTTTCCCTTAATGCACATTTCTCCTTCCAGGTTGAAAGCTGTTGGAGACATTGTTCATGATACTGAGGAAGTTCAACAGCTGGTGGTGACATTTTTGATGGCTACACAAATCTTAATCAGCTTTTTCTGCTAATGGACATTCTACCGCTACTTCTAAAGGTTTTTGTACTGGCCTGCATCAATCTGTTATAAAAGTATTAAGCAAATCTGAATACCCTATTGATATATTTTGTTGGATACATTACTGTTTCATCTGAGTCTGAATGTTATGAATATTAGATCATTAATTCAGTTGGATAATTTGATGTTTTATTTGTGGCTAAGGATGATGGGAAGGAAGAAGAGCATTATGCCAATTATGAAATTAGAGTACAGACATTTTAATTGCTATCCACAACTTCTCCTCTGATTGATAAAAATATGCCTGACTTGTATTTTACTATCCATATCCATATAACAAAGCTTCCATTGTATTAGTTTTTATATTATCTTTTGTTTAGCCTCTTCCCACATATCCTTAGCTGCCACACCAGAATCGGTTTTAATCCATACTCCTAAATACTTCATTTTATCATGCCCCCATAAATATGGATTTTGCTGAACTAATTCATATGTGGGTACATAATTTACTGCTATTACCTTTATTTTAGCTTCATTAATTTTGTATCCCGAAAAGATTTGAAACCATTTAAAAATGTTCCACAACACTGTAATGTCTCTTTCTGGTTTTGTCAGGTATAAAATAATATCATCTGCAAATACAGCAATCTTTTCTTGACTACCATACCAATTATATCCCTGAATTTCTGAGTCCCTTATTTTCTTTGCCAGCGGTTCTAAATATAATGCAAACAACAAAGGAGAAAGAGGACACCCCTGCCTGGTTCCTCTGCTCTAGCAGAAATTATCAGAGAGGACCCCACCCACTTTAATTTTTGCCTTTGATTCCTCATATATTCTCCTAATCAACCTTATATTATTTTCAGGACATGCAAATGCCTCCATTGCCCTATTCATCAAGTCCCAGAGGTTATGTAGGAGGGTTATGTTATTTTGAGCATTACTCTGTCAAAGGCTTCCTCTGAATCAAGACCCACCAACAATGGTATTTTTTACATTTTGCTTCCCCTCTGGATCATAAAGGTTCTGTTAATGTTATTAAATGTTTGCCTCCCCTCCGCAAAACCACATTGATCCATATCTATCAATTTTGGCATTACTTTTGCCATTCGCTTAGCAATTATAGACACAAACACTTTATAACCATGGTTTAGTATTTAAATGGGCCTGTATGAAGCTGGATCTGATAGATTTTTACCCTCTTTAGGTATTACAGTTACCACTGCTTTCTTCTAGGATGTTAGTACTTCTCATCCTCTTAAAATACTGCTCAACAAAACTTCCAGATCTTTATCAGCTTTTTCCCTCCTAGCTTCCAAACTTCCACAGGAATACCATGTTTCCTAGGGACTTTCCTGTAGATGGGTTATACATCACAATTTGTATCTCATCTCTTCCTATCCTAACCGTTAGTAATTGAGCCTCATCTACCTCTAACCTTGGCATATTTAATTATTTCATAAACATTTCCATTTGTATTGCTTCTTGATTTCCATATTTCTCTGCTTTATACAGACATTCATAGGATTTCTAAAATATGTCTAATATCAATACAGGATCTCTTGTTACCTTCCATGTTATAGGCTGCCTAAACTTAGTGACAGCCCTTTCTACTTTCTGTTGCCAGAGCCGTTGTGCTAAATGTTTTTGTTCTCTAGTGTTATTATCAAAAAACAGTTGCTTAACAACAGTCTTTCTAAACTCGTGTATATTATCAAGGTAATCCCTTATTTTCTGCTTAGCATTCTGCAGTTGATCCTCTTCTTGTTCTGTGAGATTCCCCCTATTTTGCAATACTTCAGCATTTGTCAGTCCCTCTAAATAATTATTGTTACTTCTTAACCATAGCTCCCTTTCTTTTATTTCTACCCTATTTTTAAACTCCACCTTAATTTTATCCCACTCTCAGCTATATTTTCAGAAGTAATTTCTATCTTTTCAAATAGCTCCTGAATAATCTCTACTAACCATTCCTTAAATTCTTCTCTTTTCAACAGATAGGTGGAAAAGTGCCAGTGTCTCTTTTTTATTTCATTACCCTGTGTTTTTATTTTAGTTATTATTGGTGCATGATCTGAAACAGTTATTGGGTGTGTATCAAGACTTTCAATTAAATGCACATGTTCCTGTGAAATGTAAATTATGTCTAGCCTAGGTCAGATTTTATATCTTGGGGAATGATATATAAACTCCAAACTCCTATTACTGATTTTGTATCTTTCATGACAAATAGTTTCATACATTTCTTCATAAAGCCACCCTCCATTGTTATATTTCCCTTCTGGGCCCCAGACACATCTTCCTTGCTGCAAATCAAATTCCAGTCCCCATCTATAAATAATATTCCTTGCTGAAAACTGATTATTTTCCCAGAATGTTCTTAAGCTCCATTATAGCAGTTTTAGGTGGAATATAAATACATGCCAATGTAATCCTCCCCCTCCCTTGGCAGTAGCTCCTTAGCACTACAAATCTGCCATTATTATCTATTTTCCATCTTCTATCATTATTGGAGCTCTTTTTGCAATTAATATAAGTACTTCTATTCTCATTTGTCTCAGCTATTCCTCTGAATAACCATCCTAATTCCCTTTCTTTATCAAATTCACATGTTCAGTTTTTTCCAAGTGCATATCCTGTAACATAGATATTTGCACGCTACATTTTTAATATAGTTCACTATTTTTTTCTTTTTTGTATTTATCTGTGAGACCATTGACATTTAAATACATTACAGAAAGCATCATTGCATTAAAAAGTTATTATTACCACATTTTATATCTAACACCTTTTTAAATGTCTAGTTCCAGCTTTTGTGTTACATGTATGCACCATTTGGCAGGTTGACCTTTTGTACATTTATTTCTTATCATATCCACTTGAGCCTATGTCACATCTTAAACTTTTTTTGTTTTACTGAAATCCCTCAAAAAAAAAAACAATATACCCTAAAACCTGTTAATCTAATACTAACACACAAAACTATGCACATATTCAAATATTGAAGTTTTACTCTCCTAATAGGAACAAATGTCCCAAACTGACAGCCACACTGACAGACTTGAGTTAACCTAAAAGAAAGGTCCATGCTAAGGCACATGGTACAGCCTGTGCTTCTACAAAGTGCTAACTGGTTTTGTCTTATCTTTATAGCTCTCCCAGCTGGGAAGTCATCTGAATGCTTTTAGAGAACATGATCTCCTAGCCAGTTTCTACTTTCCTTTTTTTCCCCAGTCAATCACTCTCCACCAGACTGTAACTGATTTCTCTTTATCAGATTGTCTCCATGGAGATATGAGAACCAGACAGCCAATTTCTCATTATCAGATTGTCATCATGGAGACAAGAGAACCAGGCAGTCATTTTCTCTTTATCAGATTGTTTACATGGAGACATAAGGGTCAGATACAGAATTGCTACTAAGCATGCATTCATTTGTTAGAAAAAAGCTTCATAATATTCAATATTCTTTTTCATTTACTTGCTTTTTCTTAAAACTTGTTACTAAATCAATTTAAGTTCCTTAAACCAGTTATATTTATATGCAAGAATGAGAAAAAGCACACTGTTTTTCTTTTGTCATGGTCTTTTAGCAAGGCTTTTTACATTGCAGTGCCTAAATTTCTTAAAACTAAACAAGAAGAATGAGAAAAGGGAGAAAGAAAGGAAAAAAGAACAGAAGCACTTATTTACAATCCCCATTACACCTACAAATAACCGAGAAAAGTTTACTTTATAGCATGCAAAGAAAAACATATACTACAAGAATAGTACTATTGAGAAAAAATATTTCTTTACTTACAGTTAATTTTATCCCCTTTCTTCCTCCTCCAAAGCATTTTTTTAACATTAATGACATGGCGTAGGGAATATACATCCTCCACAAGTCCAACAAATTCTGAAAAAGTCCAATATTTCCAGATTTTCTTGTTCTGTCATATTTTACAAATATAATTATTGTGTTGTGATCCCACATTAAGTTATTGGTTTTGTTACTGTATGTCTCCATCTCACAGATCCTGTATCTGATTCATTTCCAATGTACTCTCAATTCTTCTAGTCAACTCTTGTGCTACCTTCCTTCTCTTTAACATTTTTTGTTGAAATAGTGGATAAGGTTTCACAGGTAAAGTTTCTCTGTGGTCTTTATTACCAGAAGAACAAGAAGCAGAATCTCCTTCTGTTTCACTGCTCACCTTTTGTTGGACAAATTTTGTATTTCCTCCTTAGCATGTATTTCATCAAAACATTATTTTGTTCTTCCAGGGAAGAATACACAGCAGTTTGAATCTCGCACCTGCATCTTGACATTCTCTGAATAGTCAAATGAAGTTATTCCTCTTCTGCCTGATGTACAATGAGTAATCATTCTTCACAAACACTCCCACTTTTAGTATTTTGTCCTTCTGCCACAGTTTTGTCAGACTTAACTCCTTCTGCTGGCAGGATTGCATGCTTACTATTAAAGGTCTAGGTTGCTTTCTTATAGCCAGATTTGGAGCATACACATGATGTGCCCTTTCAACTAACAACTCCTGCTGTGGAATATCAGTCCAGTTGCTTACTTGTTCTTTCATAAAATCAGTGCAGTCTGTTCCTTCCAGCTTCTCTGGTATAGCTGAAAATCTCAGGTTTTCCCTGTGTGCTATGCCCTGTAATTCTATTATTTTTGAAACATCTCTTCCTGAGCAGTCTGATATTCATGATGAAAATAAACTAAAGCACACTCTGCAGCTGCAAAACTCCAAGACCACTCTATAACAAACGCCAAATATTTAATGAAAAGCTTTCGGGCTCATACCCTTTATCAGTACATGAATTAAAATGCTTTTTCAAAACTTTAAATAGAGGTTACGTATAAACACCTGATTCAGCCAGCCATACAAAATTAACTTATAATTAAACATTTAAAATAGTTCTTAAAAACATATATACTAAATAGTGTCTAGGCTATAAAATTAGCTGTACATACCTATACAATCCTATTGTTAACACCATAGCTTATTGTTATATTTAAAACGTTCAAAACATTAAATCAAATAATATAAAATATACAAGTCAATATATGGACATTGAGTGGGGTTACACTAAAAAACTTTTAAACTTCTCCATGTAATCATTTTGATTCATTAATACTACTGCGCCCCCTTTGTCTGCCTGCTTATTTATTATATTATCATCCCCTTTTAGTTGCTTAAGGGCTTCATATTCTTTATAAGTCAAATTATATTGTTTTTTCTTATTTTTCTTTGAATATAGATTTCTAAGATCCTTCTCAACCACATTCAGAAAAGCTGTTACTACTGGACGCGTTTGCGGTATAAATGTACTTAGTTTTTTACATTCAGAGGTTACATCATTCATTTGTCTAAATATCATTTTGAGAGTTAGAGTCCTCACAAATATCTTGGCATCTGTTATTGCTTCAACCACATTATCATGGGCAACGGTATACATTTTTGAGAGAATATGAACGGATTATAAAATTACAGGCAGATTCACCACCAGGTTTAAATAATATGGTTAGTATAAAGCTGATACTAATTAAAAAACAGAGAGAGAATATATAGTAACCCCACTCAATGTCCATATATTGACTTGTATATTTTATATTATTTGATTTAATGTTTTGAACGTTTTAAATATAACAATAAGCTATGGTGTTAACAATAGGATTATATAGGTATGTACAGCTAATTTTATAGCATAGACACTATTTAGTATATATGTTTTTAAGAACTATTTTAAATGTTTAATTATAGGCTAATTTTGTATGGCTGGCTGAATCAGGTGTTTATACGTAACCTCTATTTAAAGTTTTGAAAAAGCATTTTAATTCATGTACTGATGAAGGATATGAGCCCGAAAGCTTTTCATTAAATAGTTGGCATTTGTTATAGAGTGGTCTTGCAGTCTGATATTCAGCCAGCCTTTTCTTCATTTCACCCTCTGATTTTTGCAGCTTTAGCACCTCATCTGAATATTTATTTAAAGCTTCTTCCATTTTTTTCCAGCCTTTTGTGGTTTGTGTCGATATACTCCATCACTGTTTCATTTATTTTAACCAGTTTATGTGTGAAGTTGGCTTATATCTTCCTGTAGGTTGCTGGAAGTCATGTCTGGAAGTTGCATTGCTTTTTGCTGAACAGCTGCAGAACTTTCCCCAGTCAGTGTTTCTTCCTCACTTTTTGTAGTTGATTTTTTCCAGGAGCTCTATATTTTTTTTTCATGACATCCAGACAGTACACTTAGTAGCTAGTTACTAAAATTTACCCCTAAACACAAAAGTCTACTGGCCTTCTCTGTTGAGTTTCTGTTTTCACACTGGGAGAGCAAGAGTTAAGCTATTACGCAATGTGCAGCCATCTTGAGAGTCCCCTACTTCATCCTTCTCCAGATGGTTAATTCTCATCCTTGTGCCTGCAGGGTCTAAGGGCCTGAAAAATGTTTATTGAGGGAAGAAGTCCACAAGTATTGCATTTTGGAATAGTTCAGCAGTAGGATACCAAAGCTTAATAGAATTATGATCGGCAAAGGGTTAATGAAAGGTGCATGTTTCAAAGCAGTGGAATTTCAGGTATCATATATATGCTACGGAAAATCATTACGGTACAAAGTGTTTTTTTTTTTGGAGAAGATTGGAAGATCTCTTTTAAATGGAAATTCAAAAATGTTTATTTCTTATGAACATAGATGTGTAATTATGAAGAAAAAATGTCTTACAAAACTTTACTTAATAAATGTACTATTTTGGACAATAATAGAGTTGATTGCTTACTTACTAAGAAACAAATATAAAACATAGGTATTCACAGAATGCAGGTATTATTACTGATGCAAATGTATGTTACTCAGGGAAAATGAGCAGGTTTCCCCTTTTTAAAGCAAAGCATTCTGTTTTGATGTATGTATCTTTTCTTTTTTTTTTCTGTTAGTTTGGGTTGATTGTTATAGTCTTCAGAAGATATTTTGTCTTATGTGGAATGCTATGCTGTTAATATGTATGGATTTTTTCATTTTGTACATTTACTTCTTGCCTTGTTAAATCTTTTCCACAGAACAGCAAGATCAGATAAATGCTGATATTGCTATTGAGGAATCGGACAGTGTATTGAAGGACATTAATACTGGTAGTACTTCTGGTACTGGAAACACTGATTATTCCTTTTATACTAATATGAGTTTTTTTTCTCAAAGATGAATATTTTAGACGGTCTTAGATTCCTGACTGTATACAAGAATATACAGAGAAGAAATATGTGAAGGTGTGTTGAAATCTATAGGGATAAAAGGGTGATACATATATTTTGGACAGTTGGAGACCATTGGCAATTTATAATTGTGATTATTGTATTTTTATAAAGATAAGTAAAATCATATCTCATGTAGTAAATGTTGGTTTGTATGGTATTAAAGAAAAATAATCACCAGAGATGTGGTTTAAGGAAGTTATTGATTACATTCTTCATGAAAGCAAAGATGATAAGTTGATGTTTTATGATGTGGAAAAGGCTTTTGACAATTTTTAAAAAAAAATTTTAGGACTCCTCCCCATCATCCTTACAACACTTCTAGCCAGTGTCCCACATCCATGTGGGGTTATCCAGCTACTGCAACACCCCTGGACTTACTCCGTATCCTGCTGGGGACAGTTGTAGAGCCTGAGGGTGGCCAGGGAATTTTGGCCATCCACATTCTGTTTGGGGGGATTTTTAATTTGACAAAGGCAGCCAGCACTTCAAATCAGCAAAAATATTTATTTAATATTATTTCATTAAGTAACACTGATGAAGGCATGGAGTTACTATAACTGGTCTGTTCCTTAATGAAATAATATTAAATTTATGGTTTTGCTGATTTGAAGTGCTGGCTGATATTGTTTGGATTTATCATTTAGCCTCTGTACTTAGCTGTACTTGCATGGACTTTTGTATTCAGGGATTTCTAACCAGACAAATAATGTGCCAAAGTAAATTCAAAAACTTGGAAAGAATGTAAATTCCTTTGATGAAATCACAGTTCTTTGAATAAAAAATTCCATTGTTTTTAGTTTTATAGTTAATTTTATTTTTGAATGGAAATGGGTAAACCTGCTTAGTTTCATACTCCGTCATGTCTCTCTCTCTATTTAGCCTTTCTTTTTTAATCTGCTCACACCTGTAGTCAACATTAGAGAAAACCTCATAGTATTTGTTTGTGTTAGTAGGAAAAGTAATCTGCTAATATTGAGTTTTGTTGATGTCCACAACATAAAGTTCAAGTTGTCTTTCACTGATGTGGAAAAGGCTTTTGATAATTTTTTTTTACTCCCCCCCCCCCCACACACACATTATCCTTACAGCACTGCTAGCCAGTACCCTCCCCATCCATACCAGGTCATACAAACCTGCTATACCTACTAAAAATCTGCTATACTTATTCTGTTTCCTTCTGGGGGCAGTTGTGGGGTTTTGGCCATCTGAATTCTGTTTGGGGATATTTTTTAACTAGAGAAATACTATGCTAAAGTAAATCCAAACACATGGAAATAATGTAAAATCTTTTGATGAAATCACAGTCATTTGAATCAAAAATTCCATTGTTCCTGTTGGTATACTTAGTTTTATTTTTGAATGGAGGTGGATAATGCTTAGTTTCATACTCCTGCCTGTCTCTCATTATTTTGCCTATCTTTCTTTCTTTTTTTAACCCGCTCATGCCTATAGCTATAAGATTATAAACCTGTAAACCTATTGGAAAAAACATTATAGTATTTGTCTGTGTTAGAAGGAAAAAGTAATTCTTTAGTGATATATTTAGTTTGTTAATTTTCTTAACATAAAGTTCAAGTTATCTTTCATTTTTTATATGATAGCTCTCATTAAGTCTATTCCAAAACTGTCAAACAAAACGGTAAGCTCTCAATGAAATTCAGAGCCTTCGGTAACATTACTGGGGTATTTCCACACTTGCAACCTTTCCATGAGGAATCCTTTTGTTACTGATACAGTCTTTTAAAAAGGCATTATCAATCTGTAGTGAATGATATTTAAATAAATCTTTTTCTAGCTTATCCACTTGCTCCATAATGGTGTCACCTGTAGCTGGAACAGCTCCTGAAAGTGTGACTTTTTCATGCATACAAATATTTACATTTATTTTTTTGTATTGCATGGTTTCCATTAGGTCTTATAGTTTGGTGAACCTGAGAGGAATGTAGCTCATGCAGTTGTGAAACTATATTTAGCCCCTATGTGTGACCTGGAGCTGGAGAGCCAACTCCTATTGTTCCGTGTGAAGGTGGCCATCCATTGCTGTTACCTTGTTGTAAGGAATACCATGTGTATTACCATCAATATTATTGTGCATGTTTGAATTTGTGAGGTCACCATTTGAATAAGTAGTTGGAGGAATCAAGTTAAATCTCCTAGTAGTGATCCCAAGTGAATGGACTCCAAATGGTTGCCATTGTGATCCATGGATGAATCCAGAGATGACATGACAACCACTACATAGTGAACTAAAAAAGGCAAACTGGAATGCACAGCAACACATGCCAATGGCCAGAGAAATACTGAGTACTCAAAACTTGGTCGTTAAAAATATTACTTTATGTATCCATGGAAAGAATTGAAGGAAGAGGTAAAGAATCCTGTATAGAACAGAAAGAAAGGGTTTGAAATATTTTGTGTAAGGGGATTTTCTGTAGAGAATATTGCAGGATAAATTACCAGTAAAAGGTGACATAGGTTCATAGGTTTTTCCTAGGCTAATGACCACAAGGGCCTTTTCAAGCCTAGCCATGCATCCTAAATCTCTGACAAGTTCTGATACCCTTGATAAGTGAAAGCAGGGGTTTGGGAGATGGACCATTTACAGGTTACTTGTGTCCATTAGAAACATAGATGCCAAAGCAGGGATGAATTTCCGGTTTCCCATCCATTTGTCCAAGTTGTACTTGAAATGGGTTAGGGAGGAACTGTTTCACATGAAATATAAAATAATAGAAGAAACAAAATGTATTGAGGGGGAAACAGCAATAAATTGATTTTGGAATGTAAAAAATTAAATGTTTTGGTGAAAGTTTTAAAATTAGCATAAATTGGAAAAATTCAGAAGTATAAATATGAATTGGATGGAAAGTATAAGAAAGGAAGGAAATGTAAAATTGACAAATTAGACTAAATATTGTTTGTAGCAATATGGGTATTGTGGAAAAGACATTATGGATTATTGTATAATAAAAATTGAAAAGATCAAAATGTATTACCTGAAATAAGAAGATGGTTATCAAGGAAAAGCTGAGGATTCAAGGAATGGTAATGTACAATAAATAATAAAGGAATATTGATGGGTCTATATTATGTTATCAAAAAGTGAGTTCGCCAAACTGCATCTACATCGGAAATGCAGTTCAGCAAACTGTTGATGGTGAGATTGCAGTACAGTGAAGATTGGAAAATTTGCCCTTTCCTCACTGTAGTGTGATCTCAAAGTTGATATATATAATTAGTGGGGAAAGAGCGAATTTGATGAACTGTATTTCCAATGTAGATGCAGTCTGGCTAATTCACTTTTCGATTACATAATATAGACCCAATATTGACAATATGTTTCTGACAATATAAAAAGTATAAATATTATTAATGTGAAACAGTGTAAATACGAAAGTGTGAATTATGTACAAATATGTATACTATTCAGATGTATGAATAAGCAACCCTACACTATTTTTATAAGAGCATTTGGATCTTTTACATTCACCTGAGCTGCTGCCAACTCAGGCTGATGGGGCCCCAGTTTAACATCTGCTCTGTAGGATGGCACCCTCAAAAGTGCAGCATCCCCCTTATGTTGCACTGCAGTGTCAATATTTGAAATTAATCCACATACCTAGTGGGGAATAGAACCCACAACCTTCTCATCTTCCAGCACCAAAGGCAAGTGTGCTATTTGTTCACGGAGTCTGGTGTCCCTGGGCATGGGGGAAATCCAGAGCTGTTTTCTTATTTGTGAGGGGTTTCTCAAAGTAAAGAAGAAAATTTTAGAACAATAAAACCAAGCATGAGACATTTAAAGGATGTTGAATATTGCACTTTCTTAGAGTTGGTACTATTTCCTATACATTAACCTTGTGAATTCTAAAGTCATTTTGACTACAACACTTCCTAACTGAAATAGTAGTCTATGAGCAGGCATACTGCCGTAGAAAGTACAATACAACCAACTGACAGTGGCACACCACACGAGACATGGGAAATAAAATAAAAAAAAAACAGAAACTAAAATAATTCATTTGTCAGGTATTCCTTAAGTAATTAAATGCAGTATAATGACAGGGTGCAGAGCTAGGAGAGATAGGTAAAGGAACTGACATAGATAATACCATTGCATTGGCTACTGATATCACATATGAGTAATCTAGATTGAGATTTAAAACAGTTTGCTGATGCATCCAGTAAGTCGGGAATATTAGAAGAAAAGAATGAAACACCTCTCAACCTGCAGACATTAAAGTTGGGAATAAAGGGCCTTGAAATAAAGAAGCATCCAGCTAAAAATCTGGATGTCTAATTAGCATAACATTTTAATATGAAATAGCACATAACCCTTCCCAGTGGGATATTACTTAGAAAGATATGTTTAAAAATAGAGAGTAGCAAAAATTCTGAAAAAAATATAAGTGCATTATCATAGTTCTCAACTGCTATAATTTAGGCATAGCTGTGGCTCACCTTCAGGCTCACTGTCAAAGGTTAGCTCCCTCCCTGAAATAGCCACCTCACCAGCCCTGGCTTCAGGTGTGGTGTCTGTCTGGGTCTCCCCCAGGCTACTAGACCCACATGCCTGTCTCCAAGCCTGACTGTGTGTAACTGCATGCACATAAGGTACTGCATTACCCAAATAATTCCCTATCAGAACATTGCAGTAATATCTTCAAACACACCTACTTGCCTGCTTCTTTTTCCACCCTCCCAGTCAAGGTGAACCTGGGCCAAAGGCATTTAGAATGGGGTCCCTCCTAAAGCTCTGACTGTCCAAGTAAGTATTGTTCTTCTTTAACCACTGCAGGCATCACAGTGGTTATGTCAGAGGCTGTGTCTCTCTTAATAGTGGCCTCTTTTCCATCCACTAAGATAGGATATAATGTCTTGTGATAGTTTGGTACCCCTGTTGTCTCCAGACAACTTACCACTGGCATACTGTTATTCCCACTTGCTGGCTCTCCCACCTTTTGTTCTCCACCTTGCCTCTGTGGACATCTATGTGATACATGGCCTGACTGGTTACATTTAAAGCATTTAACCCTTGATCCTGGCAATGTACGTGAACTAGTGGCTTCCCCTGTTACTGGTGGATTCTGTTGGGGTGGTTTAGGCTGCCCACCATGGGTTCCCTTATATCCATGTGCAGCACTGGATATCCCTTTCCTGTGCACTGATGCCAGCTTGCTAAGTAGAGATCTGCCTTTTCCCCCAGCTCATCTGCAGTTACATTCTTGGTCTGCCAACCAGATTCTCATGTCCTCAGGCAAAGTGGTAAGGACTTGTTTCCTCAGCAAAAGGTCTTCCAGCCCTTCAAAAGTGGTGACCTGACACCTACTCATCCACATATGAAAATAAGTGCTTAACTCAGAAACATAATCACACACTCTTTCACCTGCCTTGCATCTATGCTCACAAAACTTTTTTTCTGTAAACTTCAGGTTTTAACTTAAAACATTCAAGTAAACATTTCTTTACTTGATCATAGTTTAAACAATAAATATCAGACAATTTTGAAACAGCAGTTACAGTTTTACCTGTATTAAGGGGGTCAGGAACCGTAGTTAGAGCCCTTGATCAACATTATACTGCTTACATATTCTTTCAAATATATGAATAAAACTATTAAAATGATCACCCTCTGTAAATTGTGGAAGAAATTTACTGACCGTTATTGCTTCTGGGGTTTAGTTATTCCTTTTCCCATCACCTTCATGACCCTGCTGAAGAGTCAGCATTCTCTCGCATGTTGACACTGCTTCTCATTTTCTTTGGCCTTCTAACACTGCATTGTTTCATAGTCTTCAGCCAAAAAAACACCACAGTCTCTCTACTGAATCTAATTCCATCTGTTTTGCCTTCAGTTCAAGTCAAGTCTCTTTAACTTCAGATGGATTTTTAAGTCCTCTGAGGAAAAGATGAACTGCCCTGTTTCTGAGGGCTGCATATTTCCATCAACAGACTGGTTATCCTCCTAATTGCTGGTCTGAGCTGTGACTAAAGCTGAAATAATTTCCTCTTTAGTCAAGTTGGCATGCACCAGTCCTTTGGCTTTGCACACTTTGGCCAACTGGTTCTTTGTCAGCTTGCCATAATCCTCTGTTGACATCTTTGCCTGCTTTCCCTGACTAAACTGAATTAACAAAACTAAATAAATAAATAAATCTGTTGTGAAATGAAACTCTGAACGTTTACTTTTTGGCTGCTGAAAGGACACACCTTTAGTGACAACTGCCTACAGGCTACAGAAATTCAATTAATATCCCACTATTGCCATCAAGATGCGACGTCCCCACTCTGGGCCAGTAATCAAGGAGTCTAAATCCTCACCCCTGACACTGGAGAGGGGCATTCACTTGTAATACAAATGGATACACTCAGCATTTCCAGATACAAACCTCTAAGAGCACACAGGGAACACAGTGAGCCCGGGGTCTGGGATTCTTTATATCTGTCTCCCTCCAGGACCCCAACAAGGCTCCCCACTGAAGAAATGTATCTCTTTCTTTTCTGAAGAAATGTCAAACAGCGGTCTTTATTTTGCCTCTGAAGAAATGTCACCACTGAAGAAAATGTCCAAAAGTAGACCAGACAAACTCCGTACTACTGTATCTGTTATACTTTATTTGTCTCAGAACAAATTCTTGCCAAACAGTTAATTCTGTCAGAGCTATTTCAATTCTATTATAACACAGCTAGACAGATGAATAGACTAAGGCACAGTCTAAAACGTCGCCCCTGAATGAAACATACTGTCCAGTTTATATACTATTTTCAACCAATGTTATTTTTAATGTCCTTGTGACTTGTTCTTCTGGTTTCTGTCTGTGTCTTGAAAAAGTCCATGGTTATTTCATGCCCTTTTTTCTTCTTGCTGTAGCTGAAGACTTCACAAAAGTTTCTCCACATCATCTTTGTGTCACTTGACCTGTCTGCGTTTTATTTATTTAATTCGCATCAACTTCCTTTTTTTCTATAACAGGATGCATTTACAGTATTGCCCACAGCTATATGTTATTAATATCTAAGCTGAACATAACTGTTCTTGCAAAGCAAGCATATTATTTTGAAAACTGCTGTTTGGCCTTGCACATTTCCTTTCACTGTACACACAGTATATTGGGGAAAAGCATTTTAATTTACACAATATCTATCAATTCCCACTTTTTTTTATTTAAGACCCATGAAAATTGTAAGACAGTTTACAACAGAATATGATCTTTAGTAGTACTTTGAATCCCTTGGTCTGTTGCAACATACGAATACCTTGCATTTAATGCTATTTTTTAAAGAATGTTACATTACCAACAACTGTTACTTGATTAATACTTTTATTAACACAAATCTTATAATGACGATAAGAGCAATTATTGCGGAAATTATAGGTTGTTGATGCTCCGAACCCTTGCTTGATCCTTCATGGTTTCCCTTTCGCTTTTAGCTCGAGACTCCCTTCTCAGCTCCTCCTTTCCCCATCCATTACCCAGAAGGCCAGCCAGGATGCTCCCAGATTCGAAGGCAGGTCTTCTTTGCGAGGCGCTCTACTCTGGTTCTGGTAATCCACATTCATGACATTTATTAATTTGTTTTAAAGTTTTTTTTTTGTTTTTTTTTAGTTTTTTAACTTTAACTTTAAATTTAACTTTTGTTCTTTTTTTTTTTCTTTTTTTTTAATTTAATTTTAATTGTTAGGGTGTGTGTGTTGGTGTTTTTTGTGTTTTTACTTTTTTTTTACCTTTTAATTTTTTTTTTAATTGGTGTGTGTGTGGTGTGTGTTGGCACCATGGCCATGTCAGAGAAGTTTCAGGTTTTAAGAAGTGTGACTGTTCGTGCTGTCAGAGATGTCTCTGACAGACGGGTCACACTGCTTGCTACTGTTTTAGCCCCCCTTTCACCTGCAGGACTCTGTGCTATTTTGTCCTCCTTCAGCCAGAGAGTCCTGCATAATAAAAAGGCCTTCCTGTTTCTAAAGTGACTTTGTCCAGATGGTAGGTACATAACTTCTTATTCCCCACCATAGACACATAGCCATTATTACTTATCTATTTTTAAGTGTTTTTATGCTTCTTTAAGCAAGTTGTCAGTCTTAATGTTACACACAAGCATTTCAAAATCTTGTCAAGTTAACCCTTGCTTTACAAGGCAAAACCTTCTATTAGAAACAAGCATATTTCTTTTGCACTGCATAATTTTATTATTGCTTTGGGAAAAGAATATTTAAAAAAAGCAATTTACAGGAAAATATGATCTTCTGTACTTAATAGCTTTTTTGCATTGTTAACAACAGTTACTTGTTTGACAGTTTTATAACACATCTGCTCTGTTATATCTGAGATAGCTCCATAAGTTGCATTTGCTATCAACTTTGTAACTTTCCATATTGCCTTAGTGGCACCATACCAGTGAAAAAATTCAGCTGCTGAAATAACGCCATTTCCTATGTCCAGCTGTTTTAATCTTTCCCTATTTTTTTTTTTTTTTTTACCATGATCCTCCCTCTTTTTCTGGTGATTTTTTACCTTGTCCTCTGGTAATGTGTGAGTAATTCTCATTACTGGACCTGCATACTCTATGTAACAGAATTTCTTCTCTTTCATTTCTTACTTAAAAGAAGTATTATGTGTTAACTCCCATGCTGTTTTTATTTTATACTCAAGCTTTTTCCCATGACCATAGTTCTTTTGAAAACAGTATCCCTTTTTCTATTTCCATCAACTGTAAATGTTTTTTTATGGCTGATTGTTTTACAACTCTACTTTCATAAGATTTTTTAAACATAAAACCTGTATGTGTAATGTCTACAGGGACTGCATGTAATGGCATTTTTCCCTCTGTAAGGAATGTGGCTAAAAACCCAACAATTTGACTTGTCACGTGCCTTTGCAAACAAATTTTGCATGTCCAAAAATATATTGAAATCAGGTATCCAATCATGATGTCCATGTTCTCATGATCTATTATATCTGAGTATCTCTCCCCATTTTTTCTTTGCAACTGTTTTATTTGCATTGTCTTGTATGTACATTTTTTTAGATTCCCTTGTTTTGTCCATAGATTGCTATTATAGAAACAAATTTAGACTTTTGTAAGACTGTTAACAGATGGTTACTGTAATGATACTGTTTGATTGTTATTAACTTACACTGATTTTTATGAACCAACATAGTGTGCTGCTTTTGCTTGGATTTTTATTAGCTGAAAAATGCTATTTGTCTAAGTTTTAATGACTCTGTACTTTACTACCTGTATGTATTGCTGTGTATTATTACCCGGATGGCAGTTACACCAGTTTGACTTATGATGTTTTTGCTGTACTAGTTTGTTTATAAGACTGTTTGCTGTGTCTTTCGGCTTTTCCCGGTTAGGGGTCGCCACAGCGGAACTCCGGTCTGCTAATGATTGGTAGTTGATTTTTACGTGCAGAGTTAATAGCCCTGATGCACAACCTTCAACAAAGGTACGCCCATTCATGCATGTCTCCATGCAGAAGATGCTCTAGCTAGGAATCGAACCGGACAGCATCTTACTGTGAGGCGACAGTGCTACCGCAGCACCACCACCACGGGTCTTTGCTGTTATATTTTATGTAATACATTGTTTTGAAACTATGACATTACAGTCACTGTTTGTTTACCAATATTGATCCTGTTTGCTGTATGCATAAGCTGCCTTTGGAGACATACTGTACTTTTAATGTGGGGGGAGGGGGTTGACCCTATCATGTTACTATAGAACCTTTTGTCATTTAGGATTTGTCATAGGTACTGCCTTAAATGTTACTCCATTTCCAGATGTAGATGTGGACTTGCATAACCAACATTTAATTGTATTGTTTAGTTTTGCATATACCATTTGCACTACTGTAAATGTATTTATTGTATTTGTATTAACTTTAACTTTACATTGTATCTGTATTAACTTTACTTAAAATCTGTATGGCTGTAGGTTATGTCTGTGTTTATTTTGAATCTGTCCTGGCTTATTAAACCAGTAAAGTATTTTTCTGTCTTTTACTGTCCCCTTTGTTTAATTAACATTGAGTTTTGTATACTAACATTGTCTTCCATTGCTTTAAAAGATCCCTGTACTTTGCTGCCAACTGATAACCTGTATTTTGTTAATTTATTGCTTTAATGCCTGTCTGCCATGATCTGGTATTTCATAGGGTTTGTTTGTGTCTTTCGGCTTTTCCTGGTTAGGGGTCGCCACAGCGGAACTTCTGTCTGCTAATGATTGGCAGTTGATTATTACGTACCGGCTTGCCAGGCCTGATGCACAACCTTCAACGAAGGTTCACCCATTCAAGCATGTCTCCACGCAGAAGACGCTCTAGCTGAGAATCGAACCGGACAGCGTCTTACTGTGAGGCGACAACGCTACCACAGCACCACCACCGCGGGTCATGTGGTATTTCATAGGGTATACTTTATTCTTTTATGTATCCCTCTGTGTTTGTTCCTGTGATTGATTGTCCCTTAATGTATTTTCTTTATCTTGATTTATTTCACTATTTTTGGGTTTCTTACAAGTAAAACATATCACCTGTTTTTCTGAACTTGGTTGTGTATCTGTCTGTAACCCTGGTGGAGCAGAAGCTGCTCGTGTTCCCCCTGTGTTTGTTTTTTATCAGATCATGTAGTACATCCCCTTCCTTTCACCACATAGTATACAAGCTGTTTTTGTATATTTCCTATGTGCATCTGCAATACTGCGTACTTTTTCATCAGCCCATGTATTTCATCCCCTTCCTTTCAACATGTAGTCTACAAGCTGTGTACATTTGCTATGTGCATCTGCAATACTGCATACTTTTTTAAACTGTCTAGCACTCTGGCTTAATCTCGGAGTCTGTATCTGTCTGTCAGGCAGAAACTGATTTTAAAGCTGCATATGCATTTTTGCAGAATGTCATTAGCTGTCTGACGGAATTGCTTTAACATAACATCTTGCCTGACTAAAACATTATTTTGTTTTTTCTGTCATGCTATTTAGACCGTCTGTAAAACAGTTATGTGAGTCTAGACACTCAACTGCTTTAGCTGCTTGCTTTGCTTTGCCATTTGCCAAAGCATTTACTGTAGCCTTTTCTGTATATTTTTTATGTGCTTTGATTTTGACAATACTAAACTTTCCTGTAAATCATTTTGGGAATGAAGGTTCATAACTCTCATACTGGAGGATGTTTTAGGGGTTTGCCAACACTGTTGATGATTCCCCTTTCCCCTTCTGACCAAAACTGGCATGTGTAAATGCAAAAAAAAAAAAACAAAGCATTATTTGAAATAGACCACACAGTGTACGTTAACCATAGTTTAAATGCCAACATATTGAAACAAAATGTATTTATTTTTGTCTTGCCACTGAGGCAGAGTCTGTAATAAACAAGACTATTGAGATATATCAACAGGAGAAATAATTTCTGCTGAACCCTGCCCAATGTAAACCTTGATGAGCTTCTTCTAACTTTCTTGTCAGATTAACCTCTGTAGTTTTTGCCCTTAGTAGATGTTGTTGGGCTCTATCTGATTGTTACGTTAAACCAGAAATGTCAGTATGTAAAGTCTGAATGCTATGCTGAGCCTGTTTCTCTAAATGGCATTACTGTCCCCTACTACTGTCTCTCGGGAAATTTTGAAAAGCTGTGAAAACCTTTTCTCTAAAAGGTTAATATTGATAGCACACTGTAGTATGTTAGAACTTTTTATGTTTGTGCATTTGCAATATTTACCATAAATAACATTTTTATGTAGTCTATTACATGACTGACAATAATTACATACACTTGTACTGTATGAGATTTAGGTGACTGCAGAAGGTATATTTAACTGTTGTATATGTGAAGAACTAACCATGCTAGAATCAAACAGATTGTTTATCAGAATAGGATATATCTTATGGTATGGCTTACATACTAGACTCCTGTGACAAAATAGACAGAACTTAGGAAAGTTACTTTTACATTTACAAACTCAACTGTTATCTAATGTCTGAACATCAAACATTTTAGATTTACATTTTATGTCAAACACAGAAGGTTTAAACCATGCAAATTTATATATACAATATGTGGGCACTGTAAAGTTAACTGTCTGTACTTGCATCCATGTTATAACTGTGAAGAAAGTACCGTAATTTATGCAGAAGACAAGCAGGTGATCAGGCTGAAGTCAATCTGGAAAAGGACGGTGTTTGTCTACAGACAAATTGTAGGTGGTCCGACGCAGGACAGCTTTCATGGCGGTGTTCTGTGGTCCACCAACGAAATACTGGAACTGTTTCTCTGTTAAAGCACTGGAACTGTCAATCTGTTGAACTAACGTAGTAAGTAGTAGGGATCCCTCTGTAATATTAGATGCTGGTAACAGATATATGGTCACAGTCACTGACCAAGGCTCGCCACTGAAGAAATGTATCTCTTTCTTTTCTGAAGAAATATCACTGAAGAAAATGTCCAAAAGTAGATCAGACAAACTCCGTACTACTGTATCTATTATACTTTATTTGTCTCAGAACAAATTCTTGCCAAACAGTTAATTCTGTCAGAGCTATTTCAATTCTATTATAACACAGCTAGACAGATGAATAGACTAAGGCACACTTAGTCTAAAACGTCACCCCTGAATGAAACATACTGTCCAGTTTATATACTCTTCAACCAATGTTATTTTTAATGACCTTGTGACTTGTTCTTCTGGTTTCTGTCTGTGTCTTAAAAAAGTCCATGGTTATTTCATGCCCTTTTTTGGTCCTTGCTGTAGCTGCAGACTTCACAAAAGTTTCTCCACATCATCTTTGTGTCACTTGACCTGTCTGCATTTTATTTATTTAATTCTGCATCAACTTCCTTTTTTCTATAACAGGATGCATTTACAGTATTGCCCACAGCTATATGTTATTAATATCTAAGCTGAACATAACTGTTCTTGCAAAGCAAGCATATTATTTTGAAAACTGCTGTTTGGCCTTGCATATTTCCTTTCACTGTACACACAGTATATTGGGGAAAAGCATTTTAATTTACACAATATCTATCACCCACTAGCACAATTATAGGTTTAAGTCCTCAGCTGAGTGTCCAAGCTGAGTCCTTCAGCAATCTCTCTGTAAAACCAGTGCTTCATATCCCTGCTTCAAGTAGCTGAGACACACATACACACACACACACACACACACACACACACACACACACACACACACACACACACACACACACACACACACACACACACACACACACACACACACACACACACACACATACACTGAGATTTGATTTTCATACACATACACACACACACACACACACACACACACACACACACACACACACACACACACACACACACACACACACACACACACACACACACCTGGCAAAGGCTGGCACATATTTACCTGCTGTGCCGCTATTTTGTCCATACTATAAGGTAGTTACCACTGCCACCAGGCACTACAAAGCCAGCTACCTAAGGCTCTTGCAAGGGTACCCAATTATATTGAGTAAAATTAATATTAATACAAATGGTAATGTTGACCAAACAGCCAGACTTCAGGAGTGGCCACAGTGACACCAATAGATATGAGTGCTGTCAAAGGTTAAAATGTTATCTAAAGGACCAGCCACAATGAAAAGTTTAATTATATTTAATAATAAATAATAAAAGAACATGAAAACATGAAATATCTATTTACAGTAAACACCAGAGTTTTAGTCACAGGAAATATTAAAAATAACAGAGCTAAAAAGATTCACATAGTTACAGAAAAACAAAACTTAGCTATTCTCACTATATTTTCCTGACTGATCTAGAGAATTACTGTTCTTACTTACTTAATAGAGCAAGGCAAGATGAAGTAGGGGAGGGATCCTTCTATGTCAAGTTCCAAGAAACAGACTACCCTGAGACTTCTGTCTCACCTAATACTAAAACATTATTTCTGTTCGGAATGACATCACATACATCTGGTCATCTGACTTCTGGTTCCCATCCCCCATTACTAGAAACTGCCAGGATTTAGCACCTACATGTCAACAATACACACATAAGAGCATTTATCAGATCTGTTGCAGATTTGGAAGTCATAAAGCAATTATAAACTTCTACTCCTCCTGCAGAGACTAACAAACCATACTTTTTACACTCATTATGTCTCTGGCTTCATTCAAAACTGTGAGATAACAATCTTTATCGCCTAGGCCCAGTAATTTAATTTCTTACTATTTTCCAAAGTTAGCTGGAGTTGAGCTTAACCTCTTCTCTTCCAGTATTCTCTGTTAACACACACACACACACACACACACACACACACATATATATATATATATATATATATATATATATATATATATATATAAAATTCAGTTACAATACAGTCAGGACCCACTGTTGGTACATTTTTAACACAAGCAACTTTACAAATCCATTTTCAACACAAGCATCTATACAAATCAGTTTGATATTCAAATAACATATAGTTCTTTACTAAATTCCAGCTAGCTGTGCTGGCATATGTTACACATCCACTGCTCTATGTCTCCTGGCATAGCTGGCAATATCTCACATCATCACATCCAGTCTTAGCATTCTGGTCAATCACTTAGGCTATAAGATGCTTCTAAATTATAAAAGTTCAGCTTTGTGGGCAGTATGTTAAATACGTGGACTCTGGGCAAGAGGGAATGCTGGCAGTTTAAAAATTATATGAGTTATATTTTGGACAGATCTCATGGTTGTGTTCCCATTTTAAAATATGATAAGAGTTAAATGCAGCTAGAGGATAAAGTCTGCTGCAGATGTTTTTGTCCTGTAGCTGAGATGCATCAGCAACAGTGCTGATTATAATAACTAGCAAAGGTGAAATGGATGCAGTCCTCTAACTGAAGATAGGGGGGTGCTGATCACCATGGAGAAACAGCTTAATCTAAAATGTTTCTGAATGGACATCTGGTGGCATTTTTATCTTCTTTGTCTATACTGAAAATTTGCATTCAGATGAGCATTCTAGCTACATTGTCGGGTTTACTATGATTCTCCATGAATTACCAAAAAAGCTGTTTGCTCTTGAATTAAAAATGACTGTGGCATTGATGCTACTAAATATTCTTTGTCTATACTGGAAATTTGCATTCAGAAAACATTCTAGCTATATTGTTTGGTTTACTCTGTTTCTCTATGAATTACAGAAAAAAGGTGTTTGCTCTTGAATTAAAAATGACTGATATTGCTGCTGCTGAGGATACAGTTTTCGTCTGCATTATTCTAATGGTAGTATGCTTTAGAAATGGCAGAGGTGGTGTCTGTTGGCAGAAAGATTTGTTTGTGTCCTTTAACTCCAAATGATAATCATAAATTGATAATGAAGTAACCCTGTGAAACTATCAGACTTCATCTAGGACCTCATACATACATATTGTTCAACGTCTTTACATTACAGGGACATGTTTTGCAATAAATGCAAACATGACATTATTTTGATTTATTACATAGTGCAGAAAATATTCTTAGAAATCCCAGTATCTGACCTGACAAGGTTTACTCAGTATTTTTCCAACACAAACAATTGCATAAGATTCAACAACATTCCTTTCTCGCCCTTAAGCAACAACAGTTGACTATTTTCCCTACAGCTAGACAGGGGAAGCAAAATCAGGCCAAGTAAAACTCAAAATATAACTGACTTAACCTGAGTAAATATTATGCTTAATTTTTTACGAAGAACCAGTCTCATTAGCTGGCTGATATGAAGGTGGAAGTCATGTGATCACGTTGATTTAGTGTTAGTAGAGCTGATTAGAAGAGGGGAGGAAATTAAACTGGTCTGAGGCCTACTCCCTTTGGTCTCTTCTATTCTTTTGGCTTTTAATTATAGTTAAATAATTCTCTTGGTGTTATACTGTTACTGAAATTGTTTGTATTGGATTCTGTTGTCAAGAGACTGTGCTATTCCAGGAATTTCCTATTTGCCCTCTAAATATTTGACTGGCCTTTGTCAATCCCTTGTGGAAGAGTCAGGGTGGCCAGAAATCATTATGGAGCTGACAGGTTCTCCTTTTTCATGCAGTCTGACCTGAGTAGCTTTGCCAGGGATTGGGTTGCACCTTGCTGTCTGAGAGTTAAACACCTTTTGTCAATGGGTCCATAATTCTTGAGGCAAGAGCCTCCGGAGTCTGACTGTTATCCTTGACCTTTAGTTAGGACCTATTCTCCTGAGGCCCTGACTAGAGTTAAGTTATTTAATATCAGGTTTATCTACTACAGGCCAGAAATTGTTAGTAATTTACTATTCTATCTTGATCGGGTGAGAAGGTTAAATGATAATTCAGTACCTTAACTAGCTGTGTCCATCCCTTCAGGTTTTCATGCTGTTCACAGACTTAGGCAAGGTAATATCTTTTCTTGTGCAGATATTTGCTTTTCAGCCAAACATGGGGTGTCACAGCTGAATGTTGAAAGTTCCACTACTTCTGATTTTGTTCTTGAAACATGAGTGAATTGTAGATTTCTTCTTGTGCATCATCCAAATTAATATATCTGGCCTTTTCTACAATAGTTTTTGAATCTTCTCAATGGTCTAGTTTATAAATATCCTAGGTGGTTTATCATGTGAGATTCTAATGCTTTGGTGGATGATGTGATTAAAGAACTTACCATGAAAATTCTCAGTCTTTTAGAGAGTGTTGTCTTCACTCATATAGTTACCACTGCTCCTTGTAAATCTGGGGACACACTGGACTAGGTCTCCCAGTTTGGTATTGACACCAGTGACTTGGTGGACCAATGGTCTCTCTGTCTCTGTATTCACTTCAGGCTCAAGCTCTAACTAATAGTGCCACCCAGCACTGAGCTAATGCACTGAAGAAAGGTATATGTGTATGTAATATCAACACTGACATTAAACATGGAGGAGTGATTGCTGACTAAACCCATAATAAGGCTGTGAAGGGTATTCTGGGCTGTCACCCCAATTTCTGCATGTCCCAGGTCTACTGTTCCCTGTGAGCCCTGATCTGCCCATGAGCTTCATGCAACATGGAAAATGAGACAGAGTTTGGATCACAAATGGCACAGGACATGTGTGCTCAAAGACAACCTTAGTCTTAATCTGCACAAAGCTGCATATTTTATTTTATTTTTATTTATTACATTTGTTTACCGGGTAGTGTCCAACTGGGCCAGGGGCCCATTTTCAGTGGAGACCCGGGGAGAAAAGCTCCACAGTATTACAAAAACAAAAGCAATGATTGCAAACAATTACAGGCATTAATACAAGCAATAGTACAAAAATGGGCAAATCCACCACACAGTACTGTGCAATTTATAAAAGACAAATATTACAACAGAGGATAGTATTTATGACGAGAAATAAAAATAGAAGTGGGTTGGTAGTTATCCAGGGGAGAGGCAAGAGCACAGACAATGATTAGACAGATGTTCCTTTAGGAGTGCTTTGAAATGATTATGAGTCAGGGTTTTTTGCTATTGTCTCTGGAAGAGTGTTCCAGAGTTTGGCTACTTTGTGGGAGTAGAGGGAGTCGCCATGATAGTTGTGGGAGTTGCAGACCTTGAGTAAGAGTTTATTAGAAGATCTGAGCGATCTGAGATTATCACTAAGTTGGACAAGGTGGGAGATTGCAGTTACTAGGGAAATGGATTATGTTGTGGGCTAAGATTAGCTGATTAAGCGATATCTTATGGGGATCTCATGCAGGAAGAAAACATTTTGTACTGAGAAAGTTTTCCTGGATCAAAGGATTAGTCCATATTCCTTTGAATTATGGATAGGCTGCACTGTTCCAATTGTCAGTGACTGTAAAGTTTTTTCCTTAACTTCAGTTTAAGGTAGCCATGCATTCCTTTTCAGAAAAATTTGCCATCCATTGTTCATAATACATCCAGCATATTTTACAGTGTGTCTTGTGACAATGCTCCTGCCTATTTCTGGACTGAGTTTGGTAATATTGACTTTGATGAAGTCAAGAACATGGTTTCATTTCTATACCTGACTTACAGTGGCCTGAGTGATATAATCAACAATGAATACAGCAGGTACCTCTTCTAGTCAAAGGAATGTGACTAGCAGTGTTCCTTAGGGGTCTGTTCTAGATCCTCCTCCTCTTTGGCATCTACTTATGTATTAAGTACAACCCAGTGTTGAGGAACTTTGGTTGACTAACTGCCTGAATGCCAAAAAATGCATCACTCCATCATTTTACCATATTGTTGATACCTTACCCCCCCCAAAAAAAAAAAAAGAACAGGTGCAGGTATCATGGACTTGGTTACCTATGATGACAATGAGCTCTCTTTTGGCTACTATGAATCTGTTATGGTGAGAAAATCTTTCTACGTTCTACAGCTCATTATCTGAGTATCTTATCCAGACCCAGCAGGTCTTGATCCCACTATACTCTTCACTAACTAGATCTCAGAATGCACTGCTTATTATGTGATGTGGTGTTCTAAACACCTGGCTCAACATAAAAGACCCCAAAGATTCTTAACCAAAAAGATCTCTGGCTTAGTCAACCTACTCTATCCTGCCAGGCCAAATTAGAAATCAAGGAAAGCCAAAAATAACGGGGAGCTAAGGCTCCAAATCAGAGACAAATTTAACATATTATACTAATTTTAACATATTAATTCACTTAAAAAATTAATAGAACAATAGATTTTGCATAAATGTGTATTTTCTGAACAATAAGAATATGAAACTTTAGTGTCTGGCATTATTGACTGACTGCAGTCCTTACAGATTTACCAGAAGATTAAAAAGTTTATGAGGAGCTAGGTAAAACTAAAAGTAAAAATCAGAAATGTTTTGCAAAATCATGGACAGCTGAGAGCTATGAAGTAGAAAGAATTTATTGTTACTACATATTACACGGATTGCTGAGGTTTGACCTTTTTAGCTCACTATGAAAATGAAAGACCCCACCCTTTTCAATGTCTCCACTTTAACAAAAACAGCAATCTTATAAATACCTATTCCGAAGATTGGATCCTAACCCACTGCATCCCTTGTCCTTAGAACAGACTCTGTTTATAATTCATACATCAACTTTTTAGAGATCTTTAAGATCATTCATGACAATTGGATGGTTAACCATAAATTTATGTCAAAAAATTATGAAAATGATCTTTTAACCAAAGGAAAACTCCCTCTCTCTATATGCAAATGCCCTTAAAAACCTCAAATGTTTCAGCTACAGGGCTTCTGAATGTCCATGGCTTTTTTACTTTTAAATCTTTATGGTTACATTCCAGTAAAGCCAAACCCCACTACTTATAGGCATGTATGTTTTAGCCTATTTATTAACCTCATCTACACAGCATAAATGGATAATTTTGTAATACCGCAGAAACAGGGTCTTTAAATTCAGCTGATCCCATAAAGATTAAGGTGCCATTAAAATATGCACAGACAAACCATTCAGTAAAAACTGCAACAAAAACCCAGCCAAGCTGGAATTTTTACTGTGTGATACCTTCATCCTCCTGTAGTGATGGCCCATGGGATATATGCAACTTACACCTTAAGAACATCAAGTGTTTCAGCTAGATGGTTTCTGAATGTCCATGATTTTTTTTACTTTTTAAGTCTTTATGGTTATATCCAGGCCAATAAAGTCAAACCCCATTAGCTATGGACATGCATGTTTTGACACTTTTATTGACCTCATCAGTACAGCATAAGTGGATAGTTTAGCTATACTTCAGAAACACAGGGTCTTTAAACACAACTGAAGCCTATAAAGATTAAGATGCATGCAAAATATCCCAATTAACATCTAAGGAAAGGGTAAAAAGGACACACAGCCAAACTATCCACTTATGCTTTTTTTTCCCCAGTTTGAGATATCAACACTTTGGCATCAAATCTACCAAGACACTACAGGCAAACCACTTCCTCAACTTCCAAATGCCCTCACACTTCCTGTATATTTTATATACCAACTCCAAGATCGCATTACAGTGGGGTAAGGGTAAATTTTCCGATCCGCACTGTACTACGATCTCAATTCAAAATGTTGAAAAGCAATAATGTTCTTGTGTAATACAGTTTAAAAATGCAGCAGCAACTCGTATGCCTACAGCTTGATCATCCTTAACTATTTAATCTTGTTACATCTTTTTAAGTATTACCTCTTTAAACTCAAAATGCTTTATGGGAACTTCCTCTATTTTATTGTTTAGCTTCTTTTCCTGTAATAGAATGCAGCATATTGCTTTCTGATAGTTAAATCTTTCAAGTTTTGTGAATACGTTCCATGCACTTCATTTGAAATACCGGAGTAGCCATTCAATGAAATGTGAGTCGATGATCTCAGTTTTTGATATACAGAGGTTTCGCTCAATTAAAGGTTCATAGGTTCATAGGTGTGTACTAGGCTAATGGCCCTGGGGTCTTTACAAGCCTAGCCCATAGAAGTGCCCTAGCAGTATGCCGCCTATTGTTAGTTCCCATTGCCTCTATCAAGTACAGCCACTGGAGTGATCCCCGGAGTGAACTTTCTATTTACCATCCACTCATCAAGATTTCTCTTGAAGAGGGCTAGTGAGGTGATCTGTTTGACACGTATAGGAAGTCTATTCCAGAGCATGGGCAGTCTCTGGGTTATGAACCTGTCCCTCCAGCATGTTCTGTTGATTGTGGTAATGAGGTTGAGGTCTCTGGAGCATGTGGTGTGGAAGGATTGGGATTTCTTTAGATGTAGTATTTCTAACAGAGCTGGATCAGACATGGCTTTGTAAGTCAAGCAGAGATCACCTCTTAGTAGACAGTATGAGACAGAGAATAGCTGGAGTTTTCTGAGTCTGTCCATGAATGACATGTGTTTAAGGCCTAGGATCCTCTTTGTGAGGTACTTTTGTGGCCTCTCCAGCTGTTGCAGGTGTCTAGTGAGGTACATGCCAAATGGGGCATTATACTCTATGACTGGTCTAATGAGGGAAGAGTAGAGAGAAATGAGGACCTCTTTCTTCCTAGATGCAAAACCCTTGGTAATTAGATGTGCCACATAGAAGGACTTTCTGGCCACAGTGGCAATGTGGTGGTCTAAGATCTCCTATAACACCTTCAGTGTTCAGTGGGCTCCCATCGATGTGGTAATTAGTGGGAACTGAGTTTTTCCCAAAGGGGATGACAAAGCATTTTTTGGCATTAAGCTTAAGGCCATGGTTTTGACACCAGTCATTGTTCTCAGTGAGGCCTTTCTGTAGGATGTCTGCATCACTTGGGGAGTTAATAATGGCTCCCAGCTTGGAGTCATCTGTGAATTTGGTCATCCTGAGTCCCTTCATGTTGGCCTGGACTTTTGAGAAGTAGATGCCAAACAGAAGAGGACCCAGGACTGATCCCTGTGGGACTTCACTTATGACTGGTCGGCAGACTGACTTGGAGTCTGCTACTTTCACACTGTGTGTTCTATCTGTGAGCCAATTTGCAACCCACCTTACGATGTGGGGGTTGATGCCTAGTTTGGTGAGTTTATCAATAATTCCTGAGTGAGCAATGGTATCAAAGGCCTTGGCCAGATCAAGGTAGGCTGTATGAACTGCCTTACCTTCATCCACCGCTCTGGTGACTGACTCAAAGAAGTCAACCTGATTGAGCAGGCATGATCTACCTTTCACAAAACCAAATTGCGTGGGATCTGGAGTTTGGAGATTCCCTATATCCTTGTTAATTAGATCCATGATGCTACATTCCATAGCCTTACATATTAGACTCATCAGGCTAATGGGGTGATAATTTCCAGTGTCTGTAGTCGCTCCTCCTTTATGGAGAAGGATGACTGTAGAGGTGCGCCATTCAGTAGGGAAAAAGCCTGAGGTGAGGCTGTGAGTGAACAGAGCACACAGATGTGGTGCCAGTTCACTTTGTAATTCATGTAGAACACAGCCAGGGATATTGTTGGGTTCCATGAAAGCTGTATTCTTGGCCTTAGGCAATGCAGTTTTAACCTGCTCTGCAGTAATGCTGGGTGCCTGGCATTCTTCCGGTATTGGAGATTGATCCTTTGGGGGGAGAGGGTAAAGGTGGCACTGAATCTGTCAGCCAGTATGTTGGCAATATCTGTTGGCTCAGTATAGGAGGTACCATTGTGCAGTAACTCAGAGCAAATATGGGTATTGCCATGGAGATTCTTGATATAGCTAAAGAAGGCTTTGTGGTTGTTTTTAGTGTCTGCTGCAATTCTGCCTTCATAGCTGGCTTTGAAGGTTTTGATGAGGGATCTCAACTTTTTGTTGAGGCTAATAAGGGAATTTTTCCAGTCTGGAGACTTCACCCTTTTCTGCAACAATTTCTTCCATCTGTTGTAGTGTTTATTAATGGTAGGGGACCACCAGACTGGCTTCCTTTTTTGGAGGAGAGCATCTTGGTTCTTTTGAGTATGGCTAGTTCCATGCATTTATGTACTTGTTCGTACAGTTCACTGGTGTATGACTCAGTGGTCATGCATCTATTTTCCATTGGCATGCGTGCCGTGAAGTTAGCCTACTCTGTTTTTAGGAGTCCAAAGTCAGCTTTGGAGAAGTTTTTCATGGTGGATACCTTTGTGGGGGGTGTGGGTGAGATGTGGATTTCCATGGTGATTAGTTTGTGGTCGGGTCTAACCAGGGAGGAATTGACTATTGATGTAGAGCAATGGTTGCCCATGTTAGTAATAACCAGGTCAAGGATGTTGCTTCCTCTAGTGGGGGTAAGAATGAGCTGGTCCAGGGCATTGGAATTGTTGAAGTCCAGGAAGCATTGAGCCAGTGCATTGCTGCTTGAGTAGTTTTCCCAGTTGATGGAAGGGTAGTTGAAGTCACCTAGTATGAGAGTGTTGGGTTGGACCTTGATAGATTCCAGAATGCTTAGGAATGTGGAATGAGAGTCTAGGGACATGATTGGGGACCTATAGCAGGCTATGGCCTGGACTGCAGTCTTACCCAATGTTAGTTGTACCTGAAGTATCTCAGATGCATTATGCTGGGCTACTAGTCTGGAGGTGTGTACATATCCTTTATGAATATGGAGACACCACCACCTTTGGAGCTTTGGTCCATGTTTTAGCCTGGTAGTGCAGGGGTGTTTTCTGCTGCTTTAAAACAAGTCTCCATTACAGCACAAATGTCAATGTTCTCCATTTTGAGGAGTGCTTTGAACGATTGCATCTTGAGATTTAGACTTCTAGCATTAAGAAGCATGACCCTCAGATTACATTTATTTATAGCTGTTATGGTGGTAATTTGGTCTTTGGAACACCACCTAAAAAAGGCACTATAGGGGTGGCAAGAGCCTTAGCCAGTACCCAGAATCCCAGGGGTAACAGATGCAGGCCATCTCTGGCAAAGCATCGAGATCTGTCAATCATGTAATTTCAAGCAGACAGATACTGGATCCCCCTAGAATGACAGCAGAAACTTAGCCAATTGTTGAAGTCAGTCATTTTTTGTTTGTACTGCGGTATAATTCTGGGTAATGGTAGGATACTGCTCAGGGCTAGTGTCATACCTGCCTGGGCCGCATAATCAGAGAGCTCCACTATGTCTCTTTTCATGTAGTCCAGGGAGGTACATCTCAGTTCATTCACACCCACGTGGACAATGACAGAGTAATACTTGTACTTGTTGTGGAGTGACCTAAATGCGTGTATTATGTGTCGGATTTTGGCACCTGATAGACAGTTGACTGTTACCTTCTCCTTATTCAACCTAGTGATTGGGACATCTGTGTGCCTCACTATTGAGTCACCTATGATTAGTGTATTGGGCAAGGTGTTTAGCCTTAGGTGGTTAGGTTGAGGGGCACACTGTGGAGGTGAGCTATGTGTCCTGTGGTTTGTGCTGTGTTGTGGTGGTTAAGTGTGTTTCTGTCTTGGGGTCTCTATTGTTTGGGTAAATTTCTATTGAGTGCCTCTGCGAAGGTGGGTGTGTGGTTTGTGTTTTTATGTGAGAGCTGTGATAGTGGGTGTTCTGGAGGGCTATGTGTTCCATGTGGTATGGTGCATGTATTGACCTTCTCCTCTTGACCAGCTACTCCAGTCTTGGCTGGAGAGTGCATAGCTTCCAATTTGGTGATATAAGTGCATCTTTTACAAGTCTGAATGTTGGGAGATAAGAGGAGAGGGTTGTCTGTGTACATAAGGCAGTTGCTACACTGCCTCAAAATGCCCAAGTGCACCAAGTTAATAGGAGGAAGCACAGGGAACTGCCCTTTAATCATGCCAGGAGGGGTGGTCATAACTACTAAGTACTAGAGCTATTTCCGTGAAGAACAACTAGTGCTGATGGCTCTTAGGTGTGCTATAATAATTGCTACAAAAACCTGTTGAAGTGCAAAGTGATTAAGCTATTTGAAGTGCAAGAGAGAAAGAACTAGCAAGATCTAAGGGAAAAACTGAAGAACAGACTTTCTGGCACGAGTAATAGTTTACCTCGTGGCTGCTGAGCGGAACTTAAACAAGCCCAAACCCATGCAAATGTGGGCTTTTTAAACCAGAAAGTTGAAAGGGATGGAAAAACTCAGCAAACGTTCAATAAACTACAATTTCTGAGCCAGACACCACTCCTCTTGTGGTAGATAGGCTACCTAGTGCTTAGCGCTCCCACTGATAAGTTAGAAGGCTTCCCTTCAACACAGAAAGGGTTTGGGGGCTCAGAAGTTTTAAAACAGTCCTGGATACAGCAAATCTGTATCTGGACTACACTAGTTACAGGAAAAGTGGGAAACAAGCGAAGAACTTTTTTTTTTTTTTTTTTTTTTTTTTTTTTTTTTTTACGGAAAAGCAGCTAAAACATCAGTAAAATAATTCAAATGCAGTGCAAGTTAGCACACTTGAGTGTGTAGCAATATTAAAGCAAATACAGTTTAAATAAATGCAATTAAATTAAAAAATGACTAAAAATGTGCAGAAGGCAGTAAATTAGGAAATATTTCAAAATGGAGGCACTTAGAGTATCAGAAAACAATGCCAGCAAATATATAAATAATTCAGTCAAGCAAAAATTAAGACAGTGTAGAACTCTGAACAGTTAAAAAGTGCAGAAAAATATACTTATCAGCTCTATTATTTCCAGATTGCTTAAGAAGCACATTCAGTCAGAACACAAGGAGATTTTAGCAGTGGTAGATTCTAGCAAAGTGTTTATTTATTTTTTTTTTATAAAGTGGAAAGGGAGAAAGGACGAACAGAATATAATTCAAGGTTAAGAAATTAAGTGGGTTGGCCTTCTCAAATGTTCTCCCTGTATTAGGTAGAATGAACTAATGACACTAGACTGGGAGGAGTGTCCCAGATCAAATTTACAGTAGGGGTGGGCATCTGCAAAGCCACCACTACTAGCTACTCACAAGCAGAAAATTTGATAAAATGAGATTGGCACACACGGATCGACCTGAAAACATTGAAAGCCCACATCATCGAGACAAAATCATTGAATACTCGCTTCAGTGAACAACCGTATCGGCAAATTTATTCTCAGGGTAAGTAACCTGTTGGCCAACAAGGTAAACTTTGCCCTTTTCCCAACTGTAGAGTGATCTCGAAATTGGTATATTTAGATAGAGGGGGCGGGGAGCAGCACCCCACATTAGAGGGTGTGGGTGGCATAGCCCCCCCACCTGGGTGGATTGGAAATAGTGTGGTTTTGTTTTGGTGACTTTTGGTATGAGTGGTTACTTACCCTGTGAATAGATTTGCCGATCCAGTCATTTACTGAAGTGAGTATTTGATGATTTTGTCTTGACTATGTGGGATTTCATATTGTGGGTGTTCGATGTTATGAAGTAGACCCATACATACACACCCATATACACATATGGCAATCATTCACAGTCAAACATCAGAATAGCAAATGTTTTTAATGCTGGTACTAGTGATCAAATAGTTGGATAATCACTTTGTGCAGGCATTATTTTGTGTGAGAATTGGAGTCTAGTAGGGAATGAGAATTTGCCCTTTTCATGCTGCTGCTGCTGCTGCTGTGTGATCTCAGAGTTAGTATATTTAAATAAAAAATGTAGGGGTGCAGGGTGACTTGCCCGCAACAAATTTTTTCATCATTTTGGGTTTTGATCTGGCGGTATCAATCTTTTTTTTTTTTTGCATTTCAAAACTACAAACACACATATGTATATTTTATATGTAAGTATTGGGATGATATTTCAATAAACCAGTAAACTTAATGGGTTGTCTGACTGCTTACAGGCTGTTGGTTTGAAAATTATATTTTTATGGCACATGGCTAATATTTCTTTCCTCCTACAGTTTGTTCATAGGATTTTGATTCTTTTTTTGTTTTTTGTTTCTCTTCCTGCACTGGTATTTGTGAATAAGACATTCCACTTCCAATAATCTGATGCTGACTGTAGTGGCCTGTGTACTACTACCATGTGCTCTTGTGAATATACTATTTTCTCTTTCTTTTCCATAGTTCAAAAATCCAGACCAAAGACGATAGAAGTAAGTTTTCACACATCTAAGCAAAAGGTACTAAAAGTATATGCTTTGCTCTTGATTGCCATTTTGGATTTCTTTGTCATACTTCCCTGTTTGATCTGGCAGTGCTCCCCTCTTCCCTGGTTTACTCTATCTTAATCTCGATGAGTATTTTGTTGTGCTGTACACATTAATCACACTAACAGATGCCTTGTTTGCACTGAACTGCATTTTTCTGAATCCATCCAGTTAGCTATCTGGCATATAAATATATTGCTTTTGTTATAACATCAGAACATCAGAAGTAAAACTGCTTATTTTTACAAAAATTTAAGGTTTTAGTATTTTCAAAAATGTATGACAAAAATGCATAAAAAAGAAAATAAATTCACTTTAAAATTCAGGATGCAGTTTATACAGGGTCTTTAGAGCTAGGAGCACACTCTAAGGACGTTTTATACTGCATGTATCAGTTTAATTCTCTGCAAATTCTATTACGCAATATCTCAACTGTTGTAGAGATACCACACATTATGGCTGGTAAGCATGGTAGTTTGATTCCATTCAAAATTCCTTAGCACATACTTTCTTTTCATTATTTTTCTTTGTGTGAGTTTCAGTTTTATTTCTGGTCATTTGTTTTGACTGCAGTGGGACAGAACTGCCGAGGATGCTGTTTTGATAGTTGCTTCTCAATGAGTGAGTTCAGCAAGTTACGAAAACTGACCTAGATCTCTTTAATACTAACACTTTCATGATAAATTGTTTTAAGGATACAATAATTCCTATGTGACAGATGCTTAAGTTACCATTAAATCTTTCATTATCCAGTAACCATTATGAAGCCTTTCTTCTGTTTTGCTTTCTTTTCTCTTTAGTCTCCCAAAAATACATTTAGTGCATACCATACTTCCACATACCCACTATATCATTTCTACATGCAACATTTTTTCTTCTAGTGTAAACATGCTCAGTGCATGCAGTCTTTTGTGCTACCCCCCAAACATCTGAAGAGGATTGTCACCCTTCTGTGTATGCTATGTGTCAGTCAACATGGTATGATTTCCTATGTGAGGTCTGCACACTGTACACTAAACATGGGATCATCAATTATCTTTGCACAGTGAAAAGACATTGCAACGGTAATACAAGAATATAGTCTATATGTATTTAACATATATGTATATATATATATATATATATATATATATATATATATATATATATATATATATATATATATATGTGTGTGTGTGTGTGTTTTTCTTGTTAAATGGTATCTGCATGTGCATGTGTATGTATGCATATGTGGTGCTTGCATGTTTGTTCCATGTTAGTGAGGAATTTGTTTGGATTTCTGGGTTCCTAATACATTCCAAAGTCACAATGAGAGGTAGATTGCTTTGTCCTTTGTGTACTAGTGAGTGATGGTCTATAAGTGCTTGTTTCTTTTGAAGACTACTGTTTTCAATCAGGCTGGTTCTTGCTTTATGATCTTTCCCTTTTTCCATATTGTACAATCTTGGCATTAGTGCCATTGACTGTGGTGGCACAGGCCTCACAAGGGGTGTGCATGTGAGTTTGACTCCATGCACAATTTCCTTTAAAGTTGAGTCCACTGGACACATCACCTCATTACTGCTACTTTGACCCTCTGTTCTTACCTGCTAATTACCTCCCACATTTACTAGTAAAATTAATCTACATTTATCTTTTCTATTCTGTTGATAATATTTATTCATTATTTCAGTTGTCTGTGGGATTCTCTACCTTCTGTGATATCATACCTCTCAACTATCCAGAATTTTGCAGAACATCCATATTTTTGCCACACATTTTGGTCTGTTCCTCATAAAATGCGTGGTTTTCTGTCAGATCATTGAGGATTAAAGTCACTAAATAAGGACAGACATTTGTGTTTCAGACTTCATATCCTTCAGGAAATGCATGCTAATGCAAAATCTCTTATCCTAACAAAATTTTAAATTCATAAGAGCAGTATTTGAAAGCTGTTCATATTTTGGGCCTTTGACTATTATTTTAGCTTTGTCCAGATTTCTTGTGGTAACATGTTTAGAGGTATGTTCCATGTTTGTGAATTTGTTCTGTTTTAAGATTTTGTGAAGTTCTTCACCCAGGCTGTGCCTGCAAATAGTTTACCGTGTTCTGTATACTGCCCCAGTAAACTAACTAAAATAAAGTAAATAAATAAATTCCTTGCTGGGATACAGGATACAGTCTCTGTCACCCTGAAATAGATATATGTCATACATGCACAGACAGACACACACACACACATTTAGTGTTCAGTTCAAATTCAACCATTCAAGTAACAAGCTCAAAAAATATAGTTGCATAACATAACACTTTTTGAAGTACAGGCCACTATGGGTTCTCAAAAGCATTTTAAGAATCTGATCTAGCAGATACTTGTGAAATGTTTCAGCTAAGAGAAATATGGTTGTACTTTATTTTGCTTATGTTTAGGTATCTTCTCATGCAGTTTCAGCCAGCCCAAAATGATATCAGACTGTGCAAAGGGTGACCTCTCATGGCAAAGAACTGAGTAGACCTAAAATAAAACATCTGCAACATGCTTGTATTTGCAATTAGGACTGAACATGGACCGTTCTTTCCCTTAATGAACAAACAACTGAGATGTGGTTAGCTGTGTTTTCTTTAATATGTTAAAAACCTGGAAATAAGCAATGCATAAACTGATCTAAATACCTACATCTGGTGTCCGGTGTCATGATGTTCCTAGAAAAATGCTACACCTCCTTTTTATTAGAGTAAAACTGAATACCCATTCACATGTGGATGCCTGTCATTTTTATGTAACTTTTTTGTGGGGGAGGGTAACGCATTGTGTCTTTTGGTTCAGGATACAAGAAGATGATACTAGGGATCTTATAGGAGCAGTCTTAAGAAGTTAATGAAAATTCCCTGGCAAAACTCATCAGTTGTATCTGAAAAGCTGTAGAAAATCTTAGGCACCAAGGCAATGACAAAGAACAAACTTGGCTCTTCCAACAGTGTCTGTATCAGAGGAAAATTTGTTATATCAACACATCCTATTCAAAAGCATTCTGCCAGTCTTCACAACACTTGTAATATTAAAATGAGATCTGTGATCTGAAGTGTGCAGGTGTAAGACCAACTTAGTCTCACTGAGAAAGGGTCATATTTCACAGAACAAGAAACTGCAACAACGTACTTAGTGCTTTTCAAAATTATATATATATATATATATATATATATATATATATATATATATATATATGGGTCTACTTTATTTCATTGAAAGCTCATTTCACTGAATTTGAATTCACCCCAACTAAATCGCTAAAAGCTCAAATTACTGAAAACTCATTTCACCGAATCTCATTTCACTGAAGTGAAGTACTGGCACTGTGTAGAGTACTGTAAGGCAAGTAAAGGTAAATGCCCTTTTCCCCACTGTAGTGCGATCCTGGAGTTAGTATATATAGTTATGGGGGGGGAGTGTGCAGGGCATAGCCCCCCACTAGTTTGGTGTTATATTATATTTCACCGAAAGCTTCAAACCAATACATTTAAACCATAGACATGCATACTTGCAACACCAATGACTAACTCTTCCCAGAAGACAATATATACCCAAACAAAGTGGGGGACTACACTGCTCCCACAGCCCAAAATGTGAGGGGCTGTGCCCCCCCACCCCCAACTATATACTGCACTACAGTGGGGAAAAGGGCCTATAGCTTTACTTGCCTTACAGTACTCTACACAGTGCCAGTACTTCACTTCAGTGAAATGAGATTCGGTGAAATGAGTTTTCAGTAATTTGAGCTTTCAGCAATTTGGTCAGGGTGAATTCAAATTCCGTGAAATGAGCTTTCAATGAAACAAAGTAGACCCATATATATATATATATATATATATATATATATATATATATATACATCTCTCTCTCTCTCTTTTCTCTCTCTCTCTCTCTAATATATATATTATATATGGGTCTACCTGAAAACACCGAATGCTGACAGTGCCAACGAGATAACCGACACCGGAAGATCGACAACGGAGATGACTGACGATTGAAAATCCTGACACTGAGAACACTGACATGTTAAGGTAAGTGTGAGATAGTGATGGATGTTAGGGTCAGGGTGCGGGTAAGGTAAGTGTGCGATAGTGACAAACTTTAAGGTTAGGGCCAGGTTAAGTGAGTTAGGGTTAGGGTGCGGGTAAGGTAAGTGTGCGATAGTAACAGACTTTAAGGTTAGGGGCGGGTTAAATGAGTTAGAATTAGGGTGCGGGTTAGGTGAGTGTGCGATAGTGACGGACCTTAGGGTTAGGGTTTGGGTTAAGGTTAGTGCATAGATAGTTGTGTATGTAAGGTTTAGTGTAGGTTTGTAAGATTTTTGGTGTGCTTGTGTTGTGTGTGTGTTTTACGGAAAAGATATTTGTTTTGTTTTGTTGATTGTCGGTATTGTGGTTTGTCGGGCATGTGAAGTTTTGTGTTTTTGAACTTTCGGTTTTGTGGTGTCAGTTATCTCGTTGTCTGTGTTTTTGCGTGTCGGTGTTTTCAGGTAGACCCATATATATATATATATATATATATATATATGGATCCCTATCAGCTGATCGAGTTTTCAGAAACTCGAAATTCATATGGTAAACACCATATGACCGAGTTTTTGAAAGCTCGAAGGTTATGAATGGAGTTCACGGTACAGTGAAGACTGGGAAATTTACCCTTTTTCTCACTGTAGTGCGATCTCGGAGTTGGTATATATAATTTGTAGAGGGTGTGGGGGCGTACGTGAAAAAAGCAGATTTTTGTGATTTTTTTTTTTTTGGTTTTCGAGTTTTCCGAAACTCTATCATATGGTCTCATCCATATGAATTTCGAGTTTCTGAAAACTCAGTCATCTGACATAGATCCATATATACTAAGGTATTGTCTAATGAATTCAATCCCTTTGTTATGAACTAAATTAGTGTATATTGATTCAACATTTAAAGTATGGTTCCATTTTTTACACTTGTGGCATTGCTAAGTGCTAAGCACCGTTTTCTTTTAGACTCATGGTTGCCACCACACTTGCGACAATTAACAATAAAGCTTGATTTGGTTTTGTTGATTTGCCCATGTACTACATTGAGCATGCTCTCTTTCCTAAGTTAGTCTTGGAACTTGCTAGAAGACTATGGTTCCACCCTGGATAACCTGCAGGGGCTGCAGCTGCCATGTGCTTAGGCCTGCTTTTGCTTGTCCCATGCTGCATGCTGTCTACATTTGATTTGGGGCCTGCTGAAACCACATTCTCATCACTTGCAAGTATATCTGTGTGCCTTTCTGTAACGTCATGGATTTGACAAATCTCAATAGCTTTGCTCAGTGTTAAATCACAGTCACAAGGCAAAATCTTTCTCACAGCAGCACTATTAATACCACACACAAGCTTGTCCTTTATTAACTCATCTTTTAAGTCACCAAATGTACACGTTTTAGCTTTGTTTCTGAGGTCAGTAATATAAGCTGCAAACGTTTCTTCTTGCTTTTAATCTGTTGTGTAAAACAAATGCCTGTCTAATGTAACATTAGTCTGGGGGTTGCACATTTTTCTAAATTTTCTCTTCAGACACTCGGGGTCTTCCCTTTATTCAGCCCATACAATAATATGATGATTTTCCCCTTCACCTTCATACACTGCTAGTGCATACACAAATGAATGCTCCCTGTCAATTGCCTCTGACCCAGATAGGTTTAATAAAATGTATGCCCTGGTCCATGCATCTTTGCCAGAATAAGCTGCTTATATGAATATATCGTACTCTTGCTCAAATATTCTCCAGTTCTCTGCAGTATTCTGATCAAATACAAGTGATGATGGTTTTCGAAATCTGTCTGCCATGCCAACAAATTATAGTAAAACACAATGTAACCCAGGTCCACTTGTGACTATACGAACATGCACACTTGTACATATGCCAGAAAGTTATGCCAGTACTTGCAACTATGTCCAATAGCACAACAAGCCTCTGAATAACAGAACTTTGTGCAATAAGTTTCCTCGGGCACAATAATACTCTTGAAATCACTGTACTGTAAAAAGTCACTTCTTATCAGTTTAAGAAACATTTCAAATAACTGCACTGTGTGAATAAATTGGGCAGAAGAAGCTCAGAGTAAGAAAATTTTGAAGTAATTGCACTTTGTGAATAAACAGTACACAGCACAAAGAAATTTCCCCAGAATTGCTGTATTTTGCTAAATAACTCTGTACAGTGCAAGAAACACTCTGTAATGGTGACAAATAGACACACCCAGCTCAAGAAACTTTTCAAAATGGCTATATTTTGACTGCACTGTACAAAACAGTTGCACTTGGCACATAATAAACTCTTCAGGATAAATGCTTAGTAATAAACATTCACTACAAGCACTTTTCCACACTTAGAGATACTTCAAATAACTCTAGTTATGTCTTTCAGGGCTTTGGACAATGTGAAATAGTAGGTTATGTCAAAACACAGTAATTTGCCAAAATATGCAGTTGCCTTGCTTTATCTATACTCAGTATTCCCTTTTTTATATTTGTTTTGCTCATTTAATCTCTTTTTATGCCCATTATACTTTCTTGTGCTCGTTTTAATTCTAAACATGCTTGTTTTTCTTTAAACATGCTCATTTTGCAATTCTGCGGTAATTCTGAGCTCCATGTATGCTTTTCTGATAATCATTTTATCAAATAGCTTAATTGCAAACATGTTTAATTAATTATGTTTTTATGCTACCCGTTTGTTTAATAAATATTTCTGTTGTATTCATTTGCTTAATAATGCATTCTGTGCCCTTGTAATTCTCTGTTTTATCTCTTTTACAAAATAAATCTTTCATGCAAGTTTTCATTACCTTTAGTTCATTTCTGGCTCTTTTTTTTATATTTGTTTCACTTAGTTTACTTTCACTGTTATCTCTGCACCTTATGGCTCTGAAAAACAGTCTCTGGAATCCCGGTTCTGGCACCATGTCACTCGTCTAGTCAGGATGAAGTAGAACAACACTGTGGGTTCTTGTTCAAGCAGCTTTATTATATGCAAACACATAAGAAGTGAGGCTAAGTAACACACAAGTTATCATACATATACACATTCATACTCTGGCTGCACTTCTCAAAATGGCACTGAAGCTAGCACGTGCTTGCTATTTATATACACGTTCAGTCCTTGAAAATGTGTCTTAAAGGTACAACACAGCTCACTATTCTACACACTGACCCTGGAAACTATAGACCCTGACCAGCCTCATCTGCAAGGCTGTGGAGAAAACCATCATTGTCCTTATCAACAAAGACATAAGAGACCTCCAAATGCTAGACTTGACCAAGTTTGGCTTCATCAAAGGGAGATTATGTCTATTGAACTTGGTGGACTTCTTCAAGACAGTCAATAAAGCCCTGAATGAGGTAAAAACTGTGTATATGGCCCATATGGACTTGGCCAAGGCTTTTGACACTATTCCCCACTCAGGTATCATAGACAAACTTACCCAACTGAATGTAAACCAGTACACTGTTAGGTGGGTTGCAAACTGGCTCACTGATAGAACACACACAGTTAAATTAGGGTTCTCTACATCCACCAACAGACCAGTAACCAGTGGAGTTTCACAGGGCTCAGTGCTGGAGCCACCATTGTTTGGAATATACTTTTCAGACGTACAGGCCAAAACAAAAGGCTTGTGGTTCATAAAGTTTGCAGATGCTGCAAGCTGGGTGCAGTCATAGAATCCCCAAGTGATGTTAACACCCTACAGGATGGTCTTACTCAAACCAACGACTAATGCCAAAGTCATGGACTCAAATACAAAAAAGTATATCATCATCCCCTTTGGCAAGGGAGAATTCTTTGCAGATTACCACATTAATAACAACACCCTAAATACTCAATCCGTGGTGAGAGGTCTGGGTACATAGGTTGACAACAACCTCTCCTTTGGCTATCATGTTTCTTTAGTGGTAAGGAGAGTCTTCCGGATTGCCCATCTTATACGTAAGGGCATTACCTTCAGGAAAAGGAGGTCTTAACCCCCCCTGTACTCTTCCCTTATCAGACCAATTATAGAGTATAATGGTCCCTTTGGCATGTACCTTATCAGGCACCTACAGCAATTGGAGAGACCATAGAGGTGCACTGAAGAAGACTTGGTAGCCAAAACCAGTCTGTATGTAGTCATGTTCCAATAAAATGAATTGCTGACTATATTGTGCTGGTCATTGTGGTTTTGCATAGTAGGCTGGGTACTAGTTATTTACTGGCGTGGAATGGGACTCATTAGACCACAGAGGTACCTTACAAAGAAAATTCAAGATGTTCAATTCGTGCCTTAATGTCTACAGACCAAAATCCCTGTCTTTATACTCTGTGTCATACAGACTACTCAGGGGAGATCTATGCCTTACATATATGGCAACCTCAGATTCTGCTCTGTTGGAAATGCTGCACATTAGCAACTCTAATGGCACTCATTGCACTCACTCTAGTTCATCTCCCAAAGGCTTCCCCTACTCTGGAACAAGCTGCTAATCCAAGTGAAGCAGAGCCCATCATTGACCCCTTTTAAGTGTAATCCGGATGATTGGATGGGAAACTGTAAATTCACCCTGGCACTCTCACCTGTGTCCCTTCTGAACAGGGGCAGCGGATGTTGAGTTAGGTCTGCTTATAGCATTGATACATAAAAGAAACAGGTTAAAACTTGGCTAGGCATGTAAGGGCACCAGGGCCATTAGCCTAGTAAGCTCCTATGATCCTATAATCCTAGGAGTTGGGAGGGTTGCCTGATGGTTAAGGTGTTTGCCTGACAAATGCAAGGTGCAGGGTTTGAGTCTCACAAGGGATAATTGGCTAGATTTAAAATGGCTCGCAAGGGCAGTTAGCTTAGTACTAATCTATGAACCTATGAACAGGATGAAAGGGGGGATGTAATTTTTTTATGCATTTTTGGTATCCCAATCATTTTATCAATTCTGGGATTCTCAACAGCTATGAATTTATATTCTTGAAATGATAAAAAACTTGTTCTAATAAATCAAGAAGACAATAATCAATATTTTTGAATTTCAAAAATAATTCATTTTTAGTTATAATCTTGTAACAAATTTCATTAGTTAAATGTTGTTCCATTTTTTCAGATATTTCTCCTTTTCCATAATAATGATACCTGTTCCTTTATCAGCCTTCATTATTCTAATATTCCTATTATTACTAATGTCATTTAAAGCTCATTTTTCAGCTGATGTCATATTAAACCATTTATATTCACTGTTATGTTTTAACAATGCATGTATGTCATTATCATATGCTTTAACAAATGTATCCAGAGTTGAATTCAAAGAAAGATTGAAATTACTTTTCATTTTTAATATATTAGTTTAAGATCCTTCAAAACCTTTTAAATCATTCAAACTATATTTCATATTCAATTTTCTACTAAATAGTCTAACATTACTTAGTACATCAACAGCATTAGCTCGTTAAGCTAGAATGAAAGTTATTCCTTTGTTTAAAACATTGTAATGGTCAGGAGAAAACACACAATTACTAAGATTAAAAATAGGACATATAAGCATTTGAAGTCCATTTGGTAATGCTGATTCCTTCTCTCTTTTCTGCTGTGATCTCTTCCTCGTCCCCTAGTAGGCCTGCTCCTGTCTCTTCCATTTCCCCTCAAAGGTGATATAAAACGTGTAACACTTGTCTGGTTATTACTTATATTTCTTTCATTCTGGTTAAAATTGCTATCCCAAGTAGCTGAAATATGTTCATTAGTAGAGACACCACCTTCAAATGCCAAACCAATATGTCTATTTCCATTGGAGTTGTTATTATTAAGTGGGGGAAAATCATCTAACAAATAAATTGCTCCATGTATACTATTGCCACCTTTTCCCCCACAAATTTAACATTGCTGTAACAGTACGGTTCTTCAAAATGTATGCCAACCTATTGTTGTATAAATTGATGTCCCTATTTAACTTTTTCTTTTTTTTATCTATGAGAGTAGAAATATGCTTCATTAACTTGGCTGCAATACCATCCCACAAATATTTTAAAGCATTGAAGAATGGGTGCTGCTTTACAACGGCAGTAGTGTCTCTAATTTCTTTGCTTAAACTGTCCATTTTAGATGTATTATGTTCTATTTACACTTTCAAAGTCTGTAAACCAGCATCATTGTAAAGTTTATATAAATCTGTATAAATCCACCCATTTTTTGAAATCCCATTTGGGAACTTATACACTTGCAGACCCAAATGTATTCAGCATTTTTGAATATCAATAACATCTCTAATTTAAATGTAAGGAACTTACAGTTTACCAAAGACAGTTCAGTCACTGAGCAAAAATCAGGGTTGGATACAAAAGTCACAGCTTCTGCCTCTATGAAAGGCTTAGCACCTTTTTTCAAAAGAAACTGCTCCACCAATTCATAGGAAGTGATGCCATCAACTAAGCTACCTTTGGAATCAATGGAACTAGACATTCTGAAAGCAGATATCCCGGTTTGCAAGGGTCAGTTTCTTAAACCTTTTTAAGGTAGTTTGTGCTCTTCCCATAATTACAGAAAGAGCTTGAATAGTCTGAAACATCTTAGTAGGTATACTGTAGGAGGATAACTCAAACAAACTCTGGCTATCAACGCCATTCCTGTCTTCACTTTGTTCACCCATTAAGAACAGGAAAATGAAGAGACAATAAACAACACTAACCACCAGAAGATAAACTTCACTATAAACCAAAAAACTTCCGGACAATGAGAAAATATAAAAGCTGGTGGCAATTTATTTAGCACTTTCATTCTCTTTTATTTACATAACTTCATCAGAAAATAACTAAACCTACTACATCTTCTATTTAAAAAGTGTTTCTAAAACAATTCATCAATTAGGGAACTAGGAACAAGTGCTGCGCTTTTTAGTTAAAGGATATACTGTTTAGATTACTAGTAGAGCAGTTCTAAGGGAAAAAATGAAGACCAGACTTTATGGAGCCAGAAAAAGTTTAACCTTGTTAAACCAGCGCTGCCCGATGCTGCTCTAGTGGCAACTCTGCGCTAAATCGCACTAAAGCACTCTAAAGCGTGCTTGATAGCAGGGGCTGAAAAGAGCCAGGAATTGACCCAAAACGGCCAATAAAACTACAGTTTCAAGTCAGTAACCACTCCCATGGGGGGCAGGGAAGCAGCTCAATGTTATTCACTGCCACTGATCAACAGAGAGACTTTCCTTTAGCCCAAGCAAAAATGGCCTCACAGAAACTTACAAAACAGTTCAAGAACAGCAAGCCTGTAGCTTGAACTTTTTTAAATCTCAGAAAAGTGGGAAAAAAGCAAGATTTTTTTTTTTGTTTTTGTTTTTTCAGAGATAGCAGAGGTTCACAAGTAATATCAAGTTATAACAGTGCAGTAAATGACCCCACACAAGAGTGCTGGGCTAAAGACAGAAAATATGCACGTTTTGAGAAAAAACGATTTTAAAATTAAGTGCAAACAGGAAATTCAGTAAACAGCTTTTGGTTGTGCTCTAAATACAGCTACTAATGCAGAAATCAAGTTTAACAAGCCAGAAAATGCTCAAACTAGGCAGCTATGCAGAAAAACTTATCAAATAAACAGAGGAAAAATACTTAAAATCTCAAAAGTGGCTCCTTTCTTCTCTCAGCATTTTCTCCTCTTGGTGGGTGCTTCACCAACAGCCAACAAGCCTGAAAAGATGCCAAAACCACGAGGCAACTAGGTTTTAACAAAGGAAGATGAAGGAGTTTTGGAAATGACCCCTTTTGGCCAATAAAACTACAGTTTCAAGTCAGTAACCACTCCCACGGGGGCAGGGAAGCAGCTCAATGTTATTCACTGCCACTGATCAACAGAGAGACTTTCCTTTAGCCCAAGCAAAAATGGCCTCACAGAAACTTACAAAACAGTTCAAGAACAGCAAGCCTGTAACTTGAACTTTTTTAAATCTCAGAAAAGTGGGAAAAAAGCAAGATTTTTTTTTGTTTTTGTTTTTTCAGAGATAGCAGATGTTCACAAGTAATATCAAGTTATAACAGTGCAGTAAATGACCCCACACAAGAGTGCTGGGCCAAAGACAGAAAATATGCAAGTTTTGAGAAAAAAACAATTTTAAAATTAAGTGCAAACAGGAAATTCAGTAAACAGCTTTTGGTTGTGCTCTAAATACAGCTACTAATGCAGAAATCAAGTTTAACAAGCCAGAAAATGCTCAAACTAGGCAGCTATGCAGAAAAACTTATCAAATAAACAGAGGAAAAATACTTAAAATCTAAGTATTTTTTTTATTATTATTTTTTTTTATTATTCTCAAAAAAAAAAAAAAAAGCTCAGCACTTGTCTTAAAAGCATCTTCTTCTCAGGTTTAGCACTTCTGTATTATACAAAGTCCCTCACTAGCAACCCCCCCTCCCAGGAGTACCCACTTCCTTACTAAGTCCTCTCTTATTCAGTTACACCCATAACTTCTAAATTTCTCTAGCATGTCGAAGGGCCAGATGCTGGCATCCTCTCCTGTCCAGTTGGTGAATTTGGGAACATTGAGGCAATGTTACAGTTGCCTCATGTACACTAACAACCCTCTCCTCCTCCCACATAACACAAATACTTGCAAGAGATGCAGCTATTTAGCCAAACTGGAGGCTGAGCTCTCTCAACTCAGGACTGGCAAGACCAGACAGGAGGAGAAGGCAACTACACACACCACAAAACCAGTCTCACATAATGCTATCACAACAATGAATCAAACACATAAACACACAAAGTCATACTCGGAGGCTTATAAATGTCTTAGGGCAGATAGCCTAGTATAAACCTATGAACCTATGAACCTAATTAAACAATTACCTATTTATGACATCACTTCCTTTCCCATCCTATGTATACACGCACACACACAAAAGTATATATATATATATATATATATATATATATATATATATATGTATACATTACTTTTGATGTGTATATGTGTGTGCGTGTGTCTGTGTGTGTGTGTGTGTGTGTGTGTGTGTGTGTGTGTGTGTGTGTGTGTGTGTGTGTGTGTGTGTGTGTGTGTGTGTGTGTGTGTGTGTGTGTGTGTGTGCATGTGTATATGTGTATACATGCATATAATGTGTGTGTACATAATTATATATATATATATATATATATATACATATATATATATATATATATATAATATATATATATATATATATATATATATATATATATATATATATATATATATATATATATATATATATATATATATATATCTATTTGGGTCTACCTGAAAACATCCGAAAACCACATCATCGAGGAGAAATCATTGAATACTCACTTTAGTGAACAACTGGATCAGAGAATTTATTCCCAGGGTAAATAATCTGGTGGTTAACAAGGTAAACATTGCTCTTTTCCCAACTTTTGTGCGATCACGGAATTGGTATATTTAGTTAGGGGGTATGGGGGCACAGGAATAGCCCCCCACCTGGGTGGGATGGGGATGGTGCTTTTTCATTTTTGTGACTTTTGGTATGAGTGGTTACTTACCATGGGAATAGATTTGAAGATCCGGTCATTCACTTTAGTGATTATTTGATGATTTCTTCTCAACGATATGAGATTCAATATTGTGGGCTTTTGATGTTATGAAGTAGACCCATATATATATATATATATATATATATATATATATATATATATATATGTGTGTGTGTGTGTGTGTGTCTGTGTATATATGTATATATATACATGTGTATATATGTATATATATATATATATATATATATATATATGAATTCACTTTAGAAGCTCGAAATACTGAAATATAAAAATTCAGTATTTCGAGCCCATAAAGTGGAATCCTGAGAACAGTGAAAGCTCAGAAACACAAAATTCAAAACCTTGAATACCGGCAGTTTTGAATTTCGCGTTTCTGAGTTTTTGCTGTGGCTGTGGATTCAGGTAAGTTTGTGTGTGTGTTATGGGTTTTGGGTAGGAGCTGTGGTGTGTGTCAGTGTGTTTTGTTGCAATGATGTGTGTGTGCAAGGAGAATTGTGCTTGTGTGGTGGTGTTTTGTGTGTATTTGTGTGTAGTGTGACCTTGGAGTGAAAATATTTAAATAGGAGGGTGCAAGGGGCTTGCCCCCCCTGCTTTTATGTAGTAGAGAGCTTGTGTTTGTGTGTGGGGAGGATGGTGTGTGTGTGTGTGTGTGTGTGTGTGTGTGTGTGTGTGTGTGTGTGTGTGTGTGTGTGTGTGCAGTAGAAGCACGAAATTCAAAATTTCCAGTGTGCGAGATTTTGAATTCCGCGGTTCTGAGTTTTTGTGGTTTCAAAAATTTGACTTTATAGCTTCAAAATACTGAATTTTGATATTTCAGTATTTCGAGGATATAAAGTGAATCCGTAAAGATATATATATATATATATATATATATATATATATATATATATATATATATATAGATATATATAGATATATATACAGTATATAGCGAGGCAATCGCATCTGTATATCTTAATACTCATGTCTTTACAGGAGAAGACAGAAAGTGAGTCTCGCAACTTGTTCTTGTACAGTTGCTGTGTAGAACTACACTCATTTTTTTAAATATTTATTATAATCAATGCAAACAAATTACACTGTTGGGGTGAAGTCAGTTAGGTACACTCAGACATTGAGGTAATGCTACGTGATAAACAAGATATACTGGGAGAGTAATATCCGTATACTGCTCTGCCAACTGACTGATGCAGAGGTAATATAATGTAATGTATGTTCTGCTGGAGGCAAGGCTATAGTTAGGCATACACTGCTTATGCAGTGCTATGCATGTTTTTAATTATTTATTTTTTTGCAGTAAAATCTGCTTGAATTTAAATAAAAAACATTGACAGAGTACTAATTTCTTGTCCTTTATTTTGGGAGACACGGGGAAAAGATACATTTTTTGGATTTAACGATCTATGGGGATAAAAATGCTAAAAAATTTCAAAGGGAAATATACAGGAAAGAAACATTTGTAAATAATTATCTACATTGGAGAAGTCAACATCTGCTTCACATGAAAAGAAATGTCCTTAAGGGACAATTAATTAGATTAAGTATACTCGCTAATGTGGATCATAGATTTTTGACTGATGTTGTGATTCTTATTGAGATGCTCTTGGAAAGAGGGTACAGTGAAGACCTTTTAGACAACATAGTAAAAGAAGTCATTGTTAAGAGACAGAATATGCTTAAACCAATATTATCATCTGACTTATATGTTAAGTTGAAAAAAAGTCAGTGACAATATAGCCTACACTGAAAAAAAAGTAACTATAGGAGAGCTTTCCCATTACCTATTTCTACTAATACGTATGTCATCAAAGATATAATTAAAAATAATTAGAAAATTATTTTAGGTAACTCAGAGGTAACTAGAAATATAGGTGAAAAAACTTTTTTTTCACTTATAAAAAGAACTATAATATTAAAACACTACTAGAGATGTCTAACAATAATAGTCAAATCAATTTGTCCACTTATGGGACATATAAATGTAATAACTGTAAATATTGCAGATATATAAGTAACTCTTCTAATTTATTTATTGAAAGTGTCAAAAAAGGTTTTTGGTCCAAGAACAGGTTTGATAGCGATTTGAAAGTTGTAGTTTATGGAACAACATGCAAAACATGCAAATCACTTTATGCTGGAAAAATGTTAAGAAAATTGTCTAAATGAATTTATGAGCACTTTTCATCCATTAAAAAGAATGATTGTAGTAATTCACTAGCAAAACATGCTTTAATTTGTAAGAATTTTAAAAATATATCAATTTTTTTGTATCAGACCATGTTAACATAAATGAGTTAGAAGGCGATTTTAAAATAAAATTGGATTGTAAGGAGACTGAATGGCAAGTTAGATTAGTTGCAGATAAGGAGCCAGGTCTGAGAGAAAGTATTAATGTCAAATGTTTCTTAATGGCACAAAGATTTTGATATTGTATTTCAAATGAGCTTCAATAGATCATTTTGGGTTAGGTAGTTCATATTTTATATGTCTATTGATCCATATTGTCAATATGTAAGTTTTTAAGGGATAGATATACATTTTAGTATAATTATTTATTTATTTACAAGCGAAAAAAGGAAAAGGCACTCAAAATAAACCAAGAAACAATTGTTGTAAGTGCCAAAACTGCTTGAAGAAATGAATAAGGATAATATTCAAAGTAGATTTATTCCAAAATTGTAGATTTTCATTTAAAAATAATCTGTATCAGTGCAGCAAAAAACAAACACATGAACGCCTTTACACAACATGCGTTTTCGTCTCAGTTTCCCGACATCATCAGATAACCAGTAATTTCATCAGTTAACCTTTATATAATCTGATTAATACTAAAACACCTAATCCCATTCAAGATCTGAGTTTAAAAATTTAAAAAGACAGTAAACATTCTATTCTTTACATTCACTAAATACATATTCTGTCATTATATTTCTCCATTAAGTAAATGCTTAATAATAAAATTAATTTAAAATAGATTAATATACATTTAATTTAAATCAAATAAATAACTATTATATATTAAAAAAGTTCATAAATATTTTAAAACCTGTTATATTTTAAATGAGCAGAAGGAAATATCATGTCATCTACTGACTAAAGTGCTTAGTGCCACCCTATTTCTAAAGTTTTGCAGATCTTAATTTTAAAAGTGGAACAATGGATATATAATCATTCAGCCCTGGGGGGCTTCCTGCATCCAGGGTCACTTGCCACCAAAGTTCTCTGAATTCTATTCTCTCTTCCCATGGACCTCTCCTTACGTCTTTCTTAATTTGTTCCAACACAAGAAAAGAGAATTTAGCATTTGGACAAGATCTAGTGTGTTTATATAAAGCACTTGTTTCCTTTCTTGTTATAATATTGTATTTGTGTTCATAAATTCTTCTCTTTAATATGCTCTCTGACTTTCCAACATAAAAATAAGTACATTCTGAACAGACAGCTAAATATACTACCCCTTTAGTCTCACAGTTATAGTATCCTTCACTTTCTATCCATATGTCCTTACTTTCTAAATAAATTTTATTTGTATTCATAATATTTGCACATTGTGGACAATGTCCACACTTATATGTTCCTTTTCTTTTCTTATTGTATTTGTTAATATTTCTGTGCTCCAATATATTCTTAAAACTTTGTGAATTCTTGTATACTACCTTAAAAGGAAGATCTGATATTTTTTCCAAGTCTGTAAATGTCACAAATCTATTCCATTCTTTTTCAACAAGTTTTTTGGTAGTATTATTAAGAGCATTGTATTCCAATGCTAATGCTTGTTGGAAAGTAATGTTATCATAAATGTCATTTGTCAAGGGGGTGTCATGATGAACATGTAGAATATTTCCCCAAATTGGTTTGACTTTGTGAACTCTTCCTTCCATAACCTCTTCTTTCATTTTATTAATAAAATCATGTGGGTAACCCCTCTCTTAAAACATTTTATCTAACAAATCACATTCAATCTGGTCAGTATCTAAACTAGTCATACGACTTTCCCTTACAAATTGACCCTTTACTATATTTTTCTTACAATAATGGGGGTGTGCACTTTGATAATGCAGAAAGGAATTGCAAAAGGTGGGTTTCCTAAATATCTTAGTTTCAAACTTAAAAAACAAAAGTTTGAAAAACCAAAACCTTTAACAAACTGTAGACCACTAGGAAGGAAAGATGGGATCCACACTGTGTATATATTTAGCGCTTTTGTTTTTTAATAAAAACTTCTTCAGAATAACAAACAAACAGCAAACAACATACAACTGACCCTTTTTATATCCCACAATCAACAAATTCATTAATTGGTGACATCATAATTGATTAGTTAACCCTTTCATACATTGAAAAACATTTTTATATCCTAAAATGACTAAAATAATTATACACTTTATCAAAACTGACTTACAAAATTCTTAAAGTCTATGTATGTAAAAGATGTATACATAATGATATATAGTGTGAAAAATAGTGTGAAGAAAAACTTTAAGCCAGTGGCTTGAAGGAGGTCGTGAATGGGACAATATTTTATCGAACAGCAAGAACATTAATGGTTCCCTCAGTGAACAACTTGGTCAACTTGAAAATTACACTTTTGTATATCGTAAATTACAATTAGAAAACAGTTATCTCCACGAGTGTCAAAGGAGAGAACTGGTCCCAAAAGGACTTCGACTTTGGCGTTACCCGACAGGATTGGTTAAGAACTCAGAACTACATCTAGAACTGATACAAATGTTTAACAGGCATGGATGTGAACTTCTGGATTGCCTTGTCAAAGAGAATGACAAGAAAATGGTAAACCTTAATGAGAAAATCAAGCATGTAAACAATAGTATTGAATCAGATTTACTATTTAACTTTTATAAAGTACAGTATGACAATATATTTAAGAATGTTGACCAATATATTATTGGGTTAAAAAACAAAAAAGAAAAAAAGCTAAAAAGAGATGAAAAGGATTATGCTGAACATAGAGCATATCCTCCACCCCCCCCCCCCGAGTCAAAACAGGTCTAACAATTATTGTGATGTACCTGATAGAGAATTTGCTGGTGACAATTACCAAACAACTGATACAAGGGACTCTGACATTAACCCTTTAGAATTCCCCCCTCTGAGGAGGTCAGAAAGGCTAAAGAACCAGAGAGGGGGAATGGGGCAACACAGTTTCAACTACAGGGGGGGGGGGAGGATGTATTAGAACACTTGAATTTATTAGAACAAATGAATGTATTGGGACAAACATTTTTGGAAAATTCATTTGAGGAAGTAAGTGTGGAAAATGTTTTATGTGATGTTAACAACATAGAGGAGAGTCCTTTCCAGATTATTTGGAACATAAATTGTGATTTTAAGGTATACAATTATAGTGTGTGTACTTTAAGTAATGACATTGCTGATATTTTTGAAAAAGGCCTTTCTTTTGTTCCATGTAAAAAAGGAGGTCTGGATGAAGCTTTGATAGATTTAAAACTTTATACAAGAAAGTTAAATTTTCAATTTTGTTTTAAAGAAGGTGTTTCAGACAACAGCAGTGTAGATGTATGTAAAAAAAACAAGTTCATTCAATCCCCCTGTGTGTCCCATTGTGCAGACTTTTGAAAAGATGTGTGAATACGATATCCGTATGATGTTTAAGGATAATGGTAGGGTGGCACAGATAGGAAATAATTTGAGTGCAAATGAGATGGAATTATTACAGTAAATATGTGGAAATAAATCAATAAGGATCATGAAACCAGATAAGGGGGGGGGTTAGTAATTATGGATAAAAACACCCATATTAACAAAATGTTTGGGATTCTGTATACTGACACTTATTGTCAGATTAGTATTAATGAGAAAAACATTTTATATAGGAAAGTGGATATAATGTTGGAAGAACTTCTTCTAAATAGACAAATTACATTAGATGAATGGTCCTATATGGAAGTTAAATGTCCAAAGATTCCCACCTCTTTTGGTATACCAAAATTACATAAAGATTTGAATAACCCCCCCCTTAGACTTATAGTTGATGCAAAAGCGTCAAAAACTTATTTTATAGCTAAATTTATAGATGCACAATTGAAAAATATACTATGCAACTGTAATTGGATTGTTAAGGATTCATGGGATCTATTGGAAAAAAATCAATAAAAGTATGTACAATCACAACCTTATTTTTGTAACTATAGATGTCAGGGGTTTGTTTTCTGTCATCCCCCATGAAATTGGTATTGAATGGTTTTACTCATACCTATGTCGTTATACTGAAATGAGCCATGACAGGATACTTACGATCAGGAGCCTTATGGAAATCATTTTGGACACCAACATCATTGTCTTTGAAAAACAACTATTTAAACAATGTAAAGGTGTGGCTATGGGGGCTACTTGTGCACCCATTTTTGCTAACTTAGTTTTAGCATTTTGGGAGAAAGAATATATTTTTACTAGTCACTATGAAAAGCTTTGGAAATACTATGGGCGGTACCTAGACGATAAAGTAATTTTATGGAATGGCAGTGAAGATATACTAAATGAATTTCTAGGCTACATTAAAGAAAGTACAACTTTTTTAGAATTTTCACACCATCTCATATGATAAAATAGACTACTTGGACATCACCATTAATAAAAATAGATTCAACAGTTGTTTTGAGACTACCATCTTCAGAAAACCTACATATTCCAATTCACTTTTGCATTTTACCAGTTTTCACCCCCTCCATCAGAAAAAGGCATTAGTTAAAGGGGAGGGAGTGAGACTGCAAGGATGGTGTCTGATCACCAAGAGTTTTTAGATCAAATAAACACATTAAAAGGAATGTTGGCAAACAGAGGGTATCCATTAGGGTTTGTCAACATTATTTTAAAAGAGGTAGTAACCAAGAGGGAACAAGGAATATTTGTTCCCTTATTAGGAAAAGGGTCTGACACTCCTTTTGAAGGGAAACACAGAATGGAGAATAAAACATTTAATAGAGCTGCTATTTTTAAATATAATCAGGAGTTCACAAATATTAGTAATATAATACAACATAATTGGAATTTATTTAACACTAACAAGGAATATTTGGATATTGTAGGAACAAGTCCTAATATAATATACAAAAAGGACACGACTATTAAAAACATATTAGAAAGAGCACAAGAAGTTTGCTCTGGGACTAGGGGTATGTACAAATGTGGGTTTTGTTCACAATGCAAGCACATTTTGGAAGGAATGGAACTATATATTCCTAATTATGGGAAATATACCTACAAAAAGAAATACACTTGTAGTAGTAAGGCTGTTGTGTATATAGGGATGTGCACTGAGTGTCCCTGTTTTTATATTGGTAAGACAGTCAATGCCCTCAGGAGTAGAATGTACCAACACTTCTACGATATCAACAAGCAGGATATGAAAAATGTATTGTCTAGCCATATTAAGAACAACGTAGGACATACTTTTAGATTTTCAGTGCTTGAACAAGTTATATTGGGGGACAGAGAGGGTCCCCTGAATGACTATTTGGAAAATAGGGAACTTAGATGGCAGTTAAAAACTAATGCAGCACAATTCCCAGGGTTAAACACTAGTATTTCTATCAGCTCTGTCCTTAGACTAAAAATGGAAGGTTATTTATAAAATGGTCATATAAAAGAAAACTAAGAAAAATATTTTTCACACTATATATCATTATATATACATCTTTTACATACATAGACGTTAAGAATTTTGTAAGTCAGTTTTGATAAAGTGTATAATTATTTTAGTCATTTTAGGATATAAAAATGTTTTTTAATGTATGAAAGGGTTAACTAATCAATTATGATGTCACCAATTAATGAATTTGTTGATTGTGGGATATAAAAAGGGTCAGTTTTGTGTTGTTTGCTGTTTGTTTGTTATACTGAAGAAGTTTTTATTAAAAAACGAAAGCGCTAAATATATACACAGTGTGGATCCTGTCTTTCCTTCCTTGTGGTCTACAGTTTGTTACAGGTTTTAGTTTCAAACTTCCCATTTGTTTTATAAATTTCTGCATCCAAATATTGTAAACTTTCTTTAGAAGTATTGAATGTAAATTTAAGGAAGTCTGTAGTTTCTTCCATATAAATCTTAAATTCTTCTAACGTTTCAACACTTCCTGTCCATAAAATAACTATATTGTCTAGGAATCTTCGATAAAGAGTCCAACAGGAAGCATATTCAGAATTTAAAATGTATTTTTCTTCCCACTTAGCTAACACAAGGTTAGCATAAGTTGGGGCACAGGTTGCCCCCATTGCAACTCCACGAATCTGCTGAAAAAATTCCCCATTAAAGAAAAGAAAGTTATGTTTAAGAATCATATCCATTAGAGCTACACAAACAATTTTATCATTGTGGGGCAAGTTGTCATCATTAAAGACCATTTCTTCAAACATTTCCATCCCAGAAGAATGGGGGATACTGAAAAATAAGTCAATAATGTCTATAGTAATAAATATTAGGTCTTGATAATAAAGATCATCAGATAATACCTTAAGAAGGTCCCATGAATCTTTTAAAATAGATTCCTTCTTTGTCCACAAACACTTTAATTTAGTATCTACATATTTAGCAAGCGGGTATGTTTTAGAACCCTCCGCTAAAACTATAGGTCTTAAAGGGGGCTCCTTCTCATTCTTGTGAGTTTTAGGGATTCCAAAAATTGTGGGTACTCTAGGTTTATCCACTTTCAAATATGTAAAAGTTTTGTGTTCATAAAGTCCCTCATATAACATATCATTCAAAGTTATGTCAATTTTGTTGTAGGCAATATTTACCTCATTTTTAGATACATTAAGATATCTATCCTCATTTCTTAGAATTAAATTCATTTTGCCCTTGTACTCAATATTGTCCATGATAACTACTTCTTCCCCTTTATCCGGTTTCATAACTCTAATAGTAGGATTCGATTTTAACACATTAAGTAGTTCACATTCTTTTACACTCAAATTGGGTCTAAATCTAACTTTCCTATACTTATTTCTAAGTTCACTTTCAATAATATTTCCCAAATTTTTAAGCTGTGGGTGGAGAGGTGAGTTGTAAACTATTCTTCGTCTCAAACCCTGGTCCACTTCCCTACTACTGGGGGGTAGTATTAATCCTAGGTTAATCTTCCTTAAAAATAATTTAATATCTAACAAAGTTTTGGTGAGCTCATCTTTCCTATATGGAATAAATTTAAAGCCCTTTGATAACAAATTAAAATGTTCCTTCTCTAATAAAATGTCACTAAAATTATAAATACAAAATTGGATAAAAATGTGCTTAACACCGTCAACTATTATCTCATTACTTACTTTGTTGGTAGGATGGGTATAACTTAATATCTCCCTCTCCCCCTTCTCCCCCCATCAAATGAAAAATTGATTCCTGATACCCTGATTTTTTCATCAGTCTTTCAGATCCACGAGGGGGGGGATTCTTCATGAGCATAAGTTTCTTCTTCATACCGGTTATCGTCTTTCATATTGACTTCGTGATTAACATAATTGACCTGTTTAAAGTCATAATTGTTTCTTGTGTACCCTGTAGTACATTGCTTAGGGTAACTAATACCACTTTTGTATTCATATGTATCACATTCTAATTTTTTAAATTTCCTCTGCACTATGTCTGTGCATTTACTATCTATCTCCCCCCTTATACTAAAATATTTCTCTTTTTCTTCTTTTATAGTAAATATCAGGTCATCCTTAATGCATTGGTCAAGTTCATTTATTTCCTTCTGTAAATCTTTCCGACATCTAACATTTTCTTTAATAATAAGTTAAAGAATGTCAAGTCCACAATTATTAAACAATTCTATCAATTCATTGTGAAACACTGATCACATTTGGACATTATCTGGAAATTTACAAACTCATAGCCCCTTAGGGACTATACCCCTAACAATGCATTCATTCAAATACTCATTTTCCATATCAAGAGTCCGATATTTCAACATTAATTTACTTAAATTATCTAACTTGGTACTATACGTGTCAGTAATAATAGGCTGTTTTTCATTACTGTCATTCTGTTGAAAGAAAAACTTTTTATAGAGCCAGTCTTTGGTTTCTTTGAAGTTAATATTGTTGCTGGAAGCAATATTATTATTAACAGTACCTTGCAGTGTTTTGTGAAAGGTAGGCGCTTTCTGCCCAGCCGTTATTTGTGTAGGTATTCCAATCCTAGAATTGCTAGGACCTTGCGAATCCCGAAGAACAAGTGGTGTCAAGTCCGGGTTAAAAGAAGGTTCAACAAGTTTCTTATGATCATTCGACCCTTTGTTGCCAGTTACATTAGCACCATTCGTGCTTCCCTGTTGATCCGTTTCCAATACTTCCACCGTTTGGTGACGAATGTTAGCATAAAGCCCCACCAAGGACTGGCTCAAGGGTGTTAAATCAATAAGCTCAGTCAACTGCCCAATCAACTTTCTAGATTGGCCAACCTCATCCTGCCCTTTCACTTCCGGTGGTGCCGGTTTCTCCATCACAGTTCCACACAATAACCCACAAGCGAAAAAAGGAAAAGGCACTCAAAATAAACCAAGAAACAATTGTTGTAAGTGCCAAAACTGCTTGAAGAAACAAACAAGGATAATATTCAAAGTAGACTTATTCCAAAATTGTAGATTTTCACATAAAAATACTCTGTATCAGTGCAGCAAAAAACAAACACATGAACGCCTTTACACAACATGCGTTTTCGTCTCAGTTTCCCGGCTTCATCAGATGACCAGTAATTTCATCAATTAACCTTTATATCATCTAATTAATACTAAAACACCCAATCCCATTCAAGATCTGAGTTTAAAAATTTAAAAAGACAGTAAACATTCTATTATTTACATTCACTTAATACATATACTGTCATTGTATTTCTCCATTAAGTAAATGCTTAATAATAAAATTAATTTAAAATAGATTAATATACATTTAATTTAAATCAAATAAATTATTATATATTAAAACAACTTCATAAATATTTTAAAACCTGTTATATTTTAAATGAGCAGAAGGAAATATCATGTCATCTACTGACTAAAGTGCTTAGTGCCACCCTATTTCTAAAGTTTTGCAGATTTTAATTTTAAAAGTGGAACAATGGATAAATAATCATTCAATCCTGGGGGGCTTCCTGCATCCAGGGTCACTTGCCACCAATGTTCTCTGAATTCTATTCTCTCTTCCCATGGACCTCCCCTTATGTCTTTCTTAATTTGTTCCAACACAAGAAAAAAGAATTTAGCATTTGGACAAGATCTAGTGTGTTTATATAAAGCACTTGTTTCCTTTCTTGTTATAATATCGTATTTGTGTTCATAAATTCTTTTTAATATTCTCTCTGACTTTCCAACATAAAAATAAGTACATTCTGAACACACAGCTAAATATACTATCCCCTTAGTCTCACACTTCACTTTTATCCATCTGTCCTTACTTTCTAAATACATTTTATTTGTATTCATAATATTTGCACATTGTGGACAATGTCCACACTTATATGTTCCTTTTCTTCTCTTATTGTATTTGTTAATATTTCCATGCTCCAATATATTCTTAAAACTTTGTGAATTCTTGTATACTACCTTAAAAGGAAGATCTAATATTTTTTCCATGTCTGTAAATGCCACAAATCTATTCCATTCTTTTTCAACTATTTTTTTGGTAGTATTATTAAGAACATTGTATTCCAATACTAATGCTTGTTGGAAGGTAATGTTATCATAAATGTCACTTGTCAAGGGCGTGTCATGATGAACATGTAGAATATTCCCCTGAATTTATATATATTTATTTATTTAAAATAGATTTAGCTGGCTGTTAAAGTCTTGTGATTGTAAACTTCTACTATTTAAATGGCATTTATTTGTCAATTGGGTGTTTCTAAAGAAGTTCTAAGAATAAAAAGAAGAAAATCACTAAATTCCATGGTGTCCGCAGTCTTTCTCCACTGTGAACTTTGGTTGTTTGTTACATACCAGATGCTGTTGTACTGTATGACAATAAAATGGGTAGAGTGATGTTTTTGACATGGTAAGTAAGCTATCCCTAAATGCAGACATACAAACTACCTCTCTCAATTTACTGCTACTCACCTACACTTTTCAACAGTCATGTCTGACCATCGCAGGTCTTCTGTCATGCAGTCTGTCCATCTCTTGGCTGAACATTCTCATTTACTCTTGCCTTTGTTCTGTCTCATCCAAAACTTATTTATCACATCATCTTCTGCTTTCTTGTACATGTGCCTAATCTACAAAAACATGTTCTTTTTGACATTCTCTACAATTGGAGCCACTTTGGCTTCTGTTCTGATTCATCTGTACCATAGTGTGCATCCAACCACCCTTCTCAGACACTTCATCTCCATCACATTTAGCTTTCTCAGCTGCTCTACCTTTACTGCCCAGGTTTCTGTACCTACACTAGTACTGGTCACACCACTGTTTTACCTTGCTTTTGAGCTTTTTTGGCATTCTTTTGTCATGCACTATCTCTGGCACTGTGCTATTGGCTGCAACATCTGGGAACCCCACAGTGAGTCTGAACACTGTGTGTACTTTTGTCATCAGGTCCTTGTACATCATCTGGACTAATTCTACCAATGTTTCTGGGACATTAGGCCATCACAGAACTGCCCCAAATCAGCTTTCATGGTACCTTGTCAAATGATTTCACTAAGTCTATGAATGCCTAGTTGGTCTCTTTCTTCTTCTCCAGTGTCTGTCTCACTGAAAACACCTGGTCAGTTGTGCTGCATCCTTATCTGAATTTGAACTGCTCATCTATCATTTTAGTTTCTACTGCTCTGCATATTTATTTATTTTATTTATTTATTTTAGATTTGTTGACTAGGATAATCCGACTGGATACATGTCCATTTTCAGTGGAGGCCCGAGAAGAAAAGCTCCAAAGGTGGTTACATATGCAATCATCACAATGTACAGATAAAACAAGAGTCATAATAACATTGTACAAATAAGACACACTTTACAGTCACAGCTAAATTTATACAGTCTAACAATCTTCTAATCTGGCTTAAATAAAAAGATATTTGAGTTCCATTTACAGGCATAGTATTAGTACACTAGTATGAATAAAGATTTAGGCTTGGAGCAGGGACATATCCATTGAGACTTGAAATACTCCTTGAGAGCTTTATTGAATTGAGATAGGGTGGTATCTAGGGTAATGCTAGCAGGAAGTTAGTTCCAAATTTTGCCAGCAGAATTGGTGAACAGGGAGTCATCGGCTGAGTTGTTAGATTTGATAGTTTGCACTACCAGTCTATTAGATGAGCAGAGTGATTTGGAGTTGGAGTGGGGATAGATGATGTTTTTCAGTGCAGGTGTATTTTCTGGTTGGTTAAGTGCTTTGTGAGCCACAATAAGTTGATTATACTGCATCTGCCTGGGTAGCTCTAGCCATCCGAGATAATTTAGATTTTTACAATGATGCATTCTATAGGGGAGACCAGTGTCAAATCTAGCTATGTTATTATAGCATCTTGAGAGTTTGTTAAGATCAGTTTTATTTAGGTTGGCAAGTAAAGGGGAAGCATAGTAGAGTGTAGAGAGTAGATAGGAGCAGGCAATGGCATTCCTAGCATGTGGGATAAGGAATGGCTTTATCCTATATAGGAAGCCCAGTTTTCTATTAATGGTTTTTATAGTTTTGTTGACGTGCACATCAAACTTAAGATTATCTACAATAACTCCCAGGAGTTTTGTATGGGCATCTGGGGAGATTATTGTACCATTATTAGACTTAATGGAGAGAGATAGCGCCGTGGATCTTTGGGTGGGGGAGAAAAGTAGGAGCTTTGTTTTCTTAGGATTTAGAATCAGACAGCGAGCGGCAAGCCAATTCTCTACTAGGTTAAAAGTACTCTGAGTTATTGTTAGCAACTCTGCTTGTGAGGTGCCAGTGCAGATCAACATTGAGTTGTTTGCATATTGAATGCAGTTGGCTTCAGGGATGACAGTGTGGAGGCCATTAATAAAAATGGAAAAAAGAAGTTTATCAATCAATCAGCCTTTCCAGCATGTTAAGCAGTGTGATAGGAGTTTGATATCTCTGTACTGTGATCAGGTGAAAGTGCCACCTTTGTTTTTGTATACTAGCACTAGAATGTTTATTCTGCAGTTATCAGGTATATGCCTCTCTCCATAATGTGATAAACACCTTCAGGAGGCATTTCTCTCCTAACTCACCTAACATCTTGATCATGCCTGATATGCGTTCATCTTAGCCTGTTATTTCTCTGACACTGTTCTTACTTCTTCTAGGGTGGTTTCTTCTTCCTCTTTCATCTCAGGCTGTGAATGGGGCACTACAGCTTTTGTAGGTTTTCTTCATTTAGAAGTTGCTGGAAGTACTCTTTCCATCTGCATTTGATGTCAATTCAAATGGTGAGTAGATTCTTACTGGTATCCTTATTTGTGCCTTGCAACCTGATAGAGTTTCTTTGTACCATCTGCTGAGTCACTTTTCAGTCTCTCTGATGCCTTATTCTTTGCCATTACAACTACTGTTAGCCTCTTTGTTAGTCAACCAGTATTCTTTCTTTGTTATCTCCCACTTTTTTCCTGCACTCCTTTCTTTTGGTGACTTCCTGGACTTATGCATTCCATCAGTTTTTCTTATTTACATTATTTCTGTAGGCTCAGTTGCATCTCTGTCCAGTAGTCTTCACACATGCTCTTATGAGATGCTGCCATTCTTCAGCTCTACTTATTTCCTCTTCCTTCTGAGGTATAGAGCCCTGAGTGCTTCCTTGTGCTTTCACTTCAGTCAGCTTACAGGTCTTCAGCATAGCCTCCATTGACTTTGACTTTGGAGTCTTCTCTGACTACAGCATATAGTTTAAATGTGACCACCAGTGTTTATGCTGGGAGATTACTCTTTTACTGGGTATGACTCTGCAATCTCTGATTCTACCCAAATGTTTATTAGCAGAAGTCTACCTCAGTTGCATGTTGACAACTCTTCGTGAGCCATGTGTTGGTCAACAAGTTACTTGTCAGACAGAAGTCTAGAATGGCCTCTCCTTTGTGGAAACAGGTAGTCCTCATATCCTGGTCTGACTTTCCTGATATGAACATTCAGGCCCCCCATTATGAACACCATCTCATGTTGTACTATTATGAGGCATAGTTGAATACTGTGCTAGCTTTGTACTGCAGTCTGATTACCATGATAGCTACTAATTCTGATGACACCTCTCACTGTTTTCAGAAGACTCTCCATCACCACATTTCCTATGCTATTTGTCATTCCCCTGAGAAGTCGACTCTGGATCCCAAGCCAAATAGTTTTGCTGCACTGACTGTCCAACTGGATACACAAGATGTCCAGTCTCCTACATATCATGCAAGATGCATTGTGCCTGTGAAACCTATATTCAGTGTTGTAATCATTAGTTCCTTTTTATCAGTTTGACATCCAGCTTTCCCTCAACAAGACTACCCCTTGCTGGGCAACTGGACTCCAGCCAGCCAGCTCTGTAGCTTATTGGTCCAGGGCTGCTTGGCTTTATGGCCACTAGTGATATCTAGACCCCTGTTACCATTAGCACGAGTTGCTGGCATAGGTCAGCTCCTCTCCCCATTTATCACCAACAAATACCCCTACCCATTTTTGCCATCATTTGTCAAAGTGACCAAATCACCTAGAGACAATGTTTACACTGTAGATTGGCTAGCCCTGGCAGAGAATGCAGTCTGTGATCTCTGATCTACAAAATGCTGCACTTCTGTTATGTATATGGTCTACTCAATGCCTCCCCTAATAGGCAACATCTAGTCTGTGTTGCTGCCCATGACACCATTCCACTTTGGGTGCACTGTCTTGGCATGCCTCTGTAGTATGAGGTGGAAACACAAAGCATGCTTTTTTTTGACACAGGAAGAATAAGCAGATTCCACAAAGACATTGGAGATATCAGGTTCAAAACATGAATGCTGTGCTTGGGAGGCAAAGACCTTAACCATTATGGCAACCATGTGTATTTGTTTTGGAAATAAAATTACAAGCTATGTCCAGACATGTTGTCATGAGAATCTTACTTACCATAATATTTCAAAGTATTTTAGATATATATTCTTATATTTGCAAGGGCAATCAGTATGTCTTCATAACCATTAAGATTCTGAGTTTTCTGCTTTTCACTTCACAGCAAAGATTAATTTAAAATGCATTCAGGCTGGCACACACTACTTATCAGAAACATATTTTCATTGTATTGTTATGACATCATAACTAAAGATTATACATGGGATATATTCAGAAAGGTACTCAATGCAACAATGCAGTGCAGTGCACAATGCTAAACATCAAAGATGGTGTAGCATGACATATCCAGCTGCTGAGGACAGGGATAGTGCTGATATTCCATGAAAAAGGATGCATAGTAAATTAGTACAGCCATTTTACTGGTAGTAATCACACTACTGAACAGAAGTGGCTTTGTTATGGGCAATGATATGACCTACCTGACTGGAAATGTGAGGTGGCATGCCAGAGGATATGCATGGTGTCACCTGTAAGGAAATACCTCCCCATAGCTGCAATAAAGGCATGGTGAGCAGGCCACAGAATGCAGTCACCCAGAAATATAGCATGGACAAGCAGAACAACACACATAAGGGTAACCTGAAGGAAAATAGGTTGCAGGAGGGCATTTCTGGGACAGATACCCGTTTTTTGAATAAGTATGGTAGATGGGAATGGTAGCAAAGAACATTTGTAAGAAAGGAAGGGAACAGAGCAGAGCAGATATATTTATATAAGATTCAGACAGTGACAGAGAGTGACAGGAGTGGAATGGACACAAAAGGAGGAGCAACAGTGAAGGGATGCAGACAGAAATAGAGAGGACAGTTGGTGATGGGGTTGCCTGTATTGCAAACAGAGTATGTGGAGTAACAAACTAGGAAGGAGAACACCTTGATGGAGGAATAGGTGGGGTACAGAGTCCTATATGACTAACCCAGACAAGAGCCCAATGAGATGTCAGTTATCTCTGTGGCTAACTTCATGGGCAGGTATCACCTTTGGTTGTCTGATGATCTGGGTTGTCCAATTATGTAACTCTATCAGCCACACAAAGATATTATCCATGGTTCCAGTGCAAAATCCCTTCTCCTGGCAAACCTCAGATAGAACCAACCACCACAGCTGATGCCAGAGCCAAAGTTAGGCCAATTGACATCCTGGGTAAGTCCCCCATCTACAGCCTGCTCAACCAAAGTTGAAGAACAACACAAGGAAAAGTCTACCAAGGAGGTATAACTTCTACTTGCTATGGTTCCGCACACATGGACTCACAATCAAAATAGTTTATTTAAGCAACTGCAGTTTCACATTGTAGCTACTTTGCATTCATGCCCAAATGCAAAAACTCCACTGACTTTTAGGGGCCAATCGACTCCTCTTCTACAGTGCCAAGTGTGCCATCTAACAGCTTGTACAGGGGCAGCTGCCCACTTTGCTTACACCAGCTACTGTTCTACTTGATGCCATTTGATAGGACACTGCCAAATGAGGAGCCTCTTGAGAATTAGAAAGAGAGTTTTTTAGCAACCTTTCCAGCTTACTTCAGCAGAATGATCTTTGACTTTCTGCTGAGAAGCAGGCCTGGTGGCTGCTGGTGACCTGACAACAGGCATGCTGGCTGATGCAGACCCATGTGGCTATTGTTGTGACACATTCATCACCAAAGCTGAACCAGAAATAGGATACAAAAATAAAAAGAAAGAAAATGTAGCACAATAGTACACATGTGCATGAAAATATAAATTTAAGTTTTACAAGACAGACAAGTACATACTGTGCATACTCCACTGCCTGGACAATCTATCAGTGTTCTTTAGACAGGCCTGCCCGATAAAGTCAGTCTCTTCAGCAGCTGAAAAAGACAACAGACATTAATCAGTGCAGCTGCTAACAGAAGGCAGGTAAAATAACAGACAGTTAGCAGAAAGTACATAGTGAAAATCTGTATACAGTGCTTGCTATAATATGGTCTCTCTCTCTCTCCCTAAACTCTGACTCCCACTGGCATAACAGGTTGGGTTGGCACCTTCACATGTTGCTACACTGTTGCTTCTGTGGCCAAAATGGGTGGTACCACTGGCATCACTTACAATCTTTGCAGTCTGGTGCCAGGCATTAATTTTATTTAAGGGACCATCATAATGGCCCAACAAGGGTTTCTCATAGTCCTTGTGCAGATAGATGTTTTTGTGACCTGGCTGCACTGGGCAGGAAGCCTGAAAACCCAGTACCTGTAGAGGGTATGTCCACTAAAGAGGTCATAATGAGGAGGAAAAATGGTAGTCCCATGTAGATGGATGGTACATGGATGCACTTTACGGACATCAGAAGACATGCATCAGGCAGCAAGGGTGTGCTATGAAAAGTAGCACAATGCATGAGGGTACAGTAACATGATCTTATACTCTGGGAACAGGCAGGGATGAATATGGTAGTGCTGAGAGTGGGTCATAAAGCAACATTTTATAGGATCATAGGATCATAGGAGATTACTTGGCTATTGGCCCTGAGGCCCTTATAAGCCTAGCCAAGAGTTTAGCCCATGTTTAGACAAGTCAGCACCCAGAGCCCCTGTCCAGCAGGGACAGAGGTGGAATTCCAGGAGTGTATTTTCTGTTTCCCATCCAGTTTTCCAGGTTGCACTTAAAAAAGGATAATGAGGTACTCTGCTTGATGTGGAGAGGGAGTCTATTCCACAGATGGAGGAGTCTCTGGGACACAAATCTGTCCCGCCAACAAGTCTTATTAATATCACAAACCAGGTTGAGGTCAGGCGTATGGGTTGCATGAGTGGAGCTTGACTTGTGGATATGCAGACAGTCCCATCATGCCGGGGTCTGAGATTGCTTTGTATCCCAGACAGAGGGCACCTCTGAGGAGTCTGTATGAAACTGAGTAGAGGGCCAGGGCTTTTAGCCTATCTGTGTAGGGTAGGTGTTTGAGGCCCTGGATTCTCCTGGTGAGGAACCTCTGTGGTCTCCAGCTGCTGCATGTGCTTTGTGAGGTACATGCCAAAGGGGGCATTGTACTCAGTAATTGGCCTTATAAGGGAATAATACAGGGATCTTATGACCTCTTTGTCCCTGGATGAGATACCCTTACTTATGAGGTGGGTCATGTAGAAAGCTTTCTGTATAATGGAAGCAACATGGTGGTCAACAGTCAGGTTGCTATCAACCTGAGTACCCAAATTCCTCACTACTAATTGTGTACTTAGGACATTGTTATTAATGTGATATGTGGGGACATCACTCTCCCCAAAGTGGATGATGATGCATTTTTTGGCATTCAGCTTGAGGCCATGTTTCTGGCACCAGTCATTTGTTTGGGTGAGACCCTCTTGGAGGACGTCCACATCACTTGGGGAATTGATGACTGCACCCAGATAGCCCACTTCTTTGGCTGGCACGTCAGAGAAGTATATCTCGAATAACAGAGGCCCCAAGACCAATCCATGGGGTATGCCACTCGTTACGGGTCTACTGCTTGAGGTGGCTTCCCCTATTTTGATTAGGTGGGTTCTATCAGTGAGGCAGTTTGCCACCCATCTGGTAACATATGGATTGATGCCTAGTTGATAGAGTTTATCTACTATGCCCGAGTGGGGAATAGTGTTAAGGCTTTGGGCAGGTCAAGGTAGGCAGTGTGCACCATCCTCCCCTCATCCATGGCTTTGGTAACTGTCTCAAAGAAGTCGACCAGATTTAACAGACATGACCTCCCCTTGACAAAGCCAAACTGTGTTGGGTTGAGTGTTTATAGGTTTCCAATGTCCCTGTTAATAAGTTCCATGATAATCCATTCCATGGCCTTGAAGATCAGGCTAATTAGGCTGATGGGTCTAAAATTTCCTGGGTCATTGGACACTCCACCTTCGTGTAAAGGGATGACACTGGCTGTCCTCCACTCAGCTGGGACAAAGCCGGTACTCAGGCTTTGCTAGAATTGGGTGCCTAATGGTGCTGCAAGTTCAAGCCTGAGTTTATGTAGGATGCAGCCCGGGATGTTATCAGGTCCCATGGAGGCTGTATTTTTTGCCTTTGAGAGGACAGTGATTACCTGTTCTCTAGAGATAAGGGGTGGGGGGCAGGTACTGGGGATGTCCTGATTTACTGATGGGGGGAGGACAGAGGGGAGAAGTTTTTGCTGAATCTGTCAGCCAGTAGATTGGCTATATCTACAGCATTTGTGTATGTGGTGTCCTTGACCACCAGTTCTGAACAGATCTGGGTGCTTTCTTTGAGATTGCGGACATATGTGAAGAAGGCCTTATGATTGTCTCTAGTAGATGTGGCCAATTTGGACTCGAAGATGGCTTTAGAGGATTTCACTAGTGCTCTTATTTGCTTGTTCAGACTAAGGAGAGATTGCTTCCAGTTGGGCAGCTGCTCCTTCTTGGTCCTGTACAGCAATTTTTTTCCTTTTGTTATATAATTTATTTATTGCAGATGTCCACCAGACAGGTTTACTCTTCCTTGTGGAGGATGATTTAGGTATTTTTGATTCCATGCATCAATATAAATGCTCATATAGTACTTTGGTGTAGATTTGGACATTGGCACCAGTTCCTGCAAGGGGGGAGGGGGCTGTGAAGCTGTTTATACCATCCCTCAGGAGGTTGTAATCAGCTTTGGAGAAGTTTTTTTGTTTGACCATAGCTAGAGGGGGGGTCAGGGGAGATGATGACTTCGAAAGTGACCCCTTTATGGTTGGATCTTACCAGGGAGGATAATACTGTAGGGGGGCTGTAGTGGTTACTCATGTTGGTTAATACCAAGTCCAAGATATTATCACCTCTTGTGGGGGTATCAACTAACATTTGCATTGATAAAATCGAGGAATCTCTGGGCATTTGTGTTCTGGCATGAGTAGTTTTTCCAGTCTATGGTTGGGTAATTAAAGTCAGCCAGGATCAGGATAGAGGGCTTTATCTTGATAGATTTGAAGTGGTCCAGATAGGTAGAATGGATATCTTGAGTATGATAATGATTCGCAGGTGATCAGACTAAATTGCCTTATTATCATAACTGTCATGCTACAAAACCTATTAAAGCGAGATAAAAAATGAGGTTGCCATATTGTGGGAGTCCATGTTAAGGCAAGCATCACTGGAATTAGAACTCAGTGTAGAAGAATTTGTACTGTGTTTAGGCATGCTAAAAGAAGACAGGACAACTGTCAATGTACCTCAGGATGTAAGTGAGCACACATGCTGCATGGAAGAAACATGTACAGATAATCATCAGTAGACTACGTGAGGTAACGTAGCACAGTTGGTATGACAAATGGCCTTCCTGTTGGGGAGACTGAACCAGACAGAGAATAGAGCACAAGAACATGAGAGGTTACTGTCCATACTGTCCAGCTGTGTGTGTGGGGGTCACACTCCAGCCTATACCCACAGATGGAAAGATGTGCTACAAGGAAAATAATACCTCCTGCACATAGATCCTGACATGTCCATGTGGAGAGAGGAAGTAGAGAGGAACAGGATGTGCACAGCATTATTGACCTTCAGTATGGTATAGCATGGTACAAAGATGGACAGTGGCGACATGCCAGCTGCTGTCAGTATGCCACAGTGTGACAATGGTCACAGAAGATTAGCAGGCAGGTATGTGATTGCCAACTAACTGCAGAGGGACAATGCTGGGACAAAGGGGTCTGCCAGGGCCAGTTATGCTGACACACACACACACACACACACACACACACACACACACACACACACACACACACACACACACACACTGTGATCCATATGTATAACCCACAGTCGTACACATCTTGTCATGGGCCTGAGAGAACATCAACATTTTGAAAAGATCACCACATATGAGACAGAGGTGTTAATGCAGGCCCTATGAACAAATGGTATTCATGTACATAAAAAGGGTAAAATAGATAGCCAGCTCCATGGCATAGAGGGATAAAGCCCTGACTATGATACAGAGGACCTGAGTTTAACTAGCATCTCGGGCAGTTGTAGGAAATGGCAGTGGTGGGTGGGAGTGAGCAATCATTGCTGGTTAGCCCATCCTTAAGAAGAAGGAGGTTCTGGCTTGCCATTTGAGTGTCACCTAGTAGGAGCACAAGGTGCTGCAGCTGTGGAGCATGAGCACATGCTGCTTGCGTCCATGCATGTGAGCTGTGAGAGCATATGGAGACACCTGTGCCTAACAACAGGAAAATGGAGGACAATCCAGTAGGGGAGGGTAGGCCACTCTACCAGACCATTAAGCTGGCTCTATCCCTATTTCACAACTCTTACCCGGGGGGGGGATAGGCTAATAAGATTCCCCGGACAAAATGAATGGGTGATAGGACTGTCACAGCCCAGGAATGCATGACTCTCAACCTCTAATGGAGAAAATGCATCATCTAGGTGGAAGCTGTTGAGCTGTCAGATAGGTCCATTGGAGAACAGAAAAAGACAGGACATCAATGCTGTGGGCAGACATAATACATTACTAAGACAGGTGCTTTGTAAAGTCACAGAAATAATACTTCATACCAAGACCGAGGCACAGGACATTGGCAGGGACATGTTTACTACAGGAGGAGGACTACCAAAACAGAAGTGTCTCACAGGCTGGAAGACTCCCTGGTAACCATGTATGGGATGGGTGTGAGACCTCCAAACACAAGAACGCTTTTTACAAACCACAAAACGAAATGTAGATCCAAAGCAGTAACCACCAAGGCAAATAGTAAAGATGTATCAGCTCACAATAAGGTAAATCCAGTTGAGAAAACAGTTTTATTTAAACGCCACAACACTGATCCACGTTTTTCATCAAAGTATGACTTCGTCAGAATACAATCAATTACAGCAGTGAACTGTTTTATATAGCAAATACCCTAAGTGAATAATACTCAATTAACCCAATTAGCTAATTAAATCAAACCACCCACATTAAAAACACCAAACTATCTAAAAACTTTATAACACAAGGTCTAGTATGGTTTATAAATTAACACATTTATAAAAACTGTTCTTTCAGAATATATATTTTAACATGTCTGATCTAAAAATGTATATGGGTGTAAATGGGTGTGAGAACTCTCATACATAGCAGGGATTTGGTTGTGAAAGCTGAGCTGGTAACACCTGTCAAAGTCTATATAAAGGATGCACTAGGTTAGTCTAGCACCTTCCTTTTCAGTTATGCACTGATCCACAAATGTGTTTGTGTATTCTGCAGAACATATATGCATATCTGTTCTCTGTGTACATTGAAACTGCAGCTGTGGCAACCTGCACAACAAGGTATGTTTAAGTCCATATGCTATTCATATAAATTGCCTATAACAGTAAGTGTGTTACAAGGTGAGGGGAGTGTTGCATATGTTCCAGTGCTACCACAGGCATGTTATCCTTAACCTTTGACAGGTGCTACTGGTGGAAGGTTCAGCACAAAAAGCTGGTATGCCTTAGGAGAGGGTCACCTGTGGCTGATAATGATAATACCACATACATAGCACAGTCTGAAGACACATTGACACTGTATACACACACATACACACACACACACACACACACACACACACACACACACACACATATATATATATATATATATATGTATCCCCTCATATGAGATGACATTGAATGGGTACTCAGAACTTCTGGTATCATCTATATTTAGCACTGGATGCCCTGTCCATGTTAGCCTCATCTAGGCTACACAGAAGTCACCAGCATAGATGGCATCCATGATCCACACTGTTCTCAATGTGCATGCACCTACCATAGTGAAGGGGTGTGTATGTAACCAGTGCTTCAAGGTCTTTCCCGTGCACAGGACATCACACTTGGACATGGATCAGTGAATGTGCCTGTCAGTAAACCAGACACAATCAGCTGCTACTCAAGCCATGGTATTGATGGTGAGTGTGCTGCATGATCTGAGTTTGCTGCATGATCTGTGTGAGGACATGTAGCTACTGCTGCAGACAGTGGAGGATGATCTATACTACTTTCAGAGTGACATAGGGACCTATGGCAGACATACTTGCTGAGGGTAGAGGTAACCCAACTGGCATCAATGCGTGCATCCATGAAGATATTGATAAATATCCAAAGTGACCACACAAGGGGTCAATGTGTGAGGGACAGTAACAGAGCAGAGCTGCAGACAGTATCATGATCAGCTCTGGTCATGGCTATCTCCTGCCCTAGGAATGGTGCTCATCTGGCTTCAAGATGTAGATACCGCACTGGATTAGCTGCAGTTCCACACCATCCCTATTTCTATTTCCTGTTGGTCTACTAGATGCAATGAGTGATTATGGCCATCCTTACTGCTGTGGATACCATCCATCTATTGTCTCTCCACATAGGAGACCACAGAGGGCTTCCCATATGTGCTCTTAAAGTGCTATACCATCACTTATCCAGGAAGCATTCAGCCTCAATATTACAGGGAGATGCAGTACATAAGGCCAACATTCATGATATGGAAGCTCAGCCCTGGCATTGAAGGATGTGATCCTTGATCCCCCCAGCCTGCCTACCTATGTTGCTATCACATCACATCAGTCTTACTCCTATAGAAGCATACCTGTTGCCAGTCATTTTGTCTCTCTTCACTTGTGCAAATAATGATGATGGCACCCTTCTCATGCATTTGGCTTGTGAGGGTGAGGTAATGTTTGATGCGCAGTCTGGCCAGCCAATGCACAATAATGTATAATCTGCATGTGTTAATGCATGCATCAGTTATATTCTGTGTTATTCTTGATATGGTCAGTAGTTGCTGATCAGATACCACCTTTTGCCAGTGCTGCAATGTATTACATCTGCTTCTGCCTTGCATGGGGTGCCATTGCAGCTGCTTCCTTCAATGACTCAGCACCTGTGCCTCCTTCACTGCTGACACAGGTCTGTTAGACAGTACTGCAATGTTTTCCTGTTGTAGCTGCTTGTGTACTACCATATCATGTAAAGTATTTAACGAACCAATAACTGACTGCAGGCCTCAGGTGCATACTACATGCAGTGTACCACCAGATGCATCCAATCAGATTAAGCTTGTCTTTAGGAGTCCAAACACATATTCAACAATATTCCATGTCTGTGACAGCATGCTATTGTAGACCAGCTCCACCATGGTCTGAGTGTTTTGGATAGAGATCATCAGCTGCTATTCCAGGGTATATCCTGCATAACTTGCAACACACACACACACACACACACACACACACACACACACACACACACACACACACACAGACATACACGCACATGCACGTGCAGACGCGCACACACACACACACACACACACACACACACACACACACACACACACACACACGAGCGCTCGTGCGCACGTGCACACACACACACTCACACACACACACACACACACACACACACACACACACACACACACACACACACACACACACACACACACACACAAACACACATCAGTGGACATGATTATGAGTGATCTGCTACCCATATCAAGGGGAACAGTACATCAGGACACTGTTGCTGGCAACATGAGCATTTATTAACTAGATGACCATGTGGAAAGTTGTCCTACATGAAATACTGGTAGTGTTTACATTTGTGCCGGATGTGTAAATCATGTTCACTGTCAGGATAACATACAAGCATATTGTATATATTACCTTGTGCATTTCATACCACATGATAATTAATGTAGTGGAAGCCTTTTTGAATGATATAATGGAAACAATGTAGAGCAGGTGGGGATGTGATAGCAATGTGGTTGCAATGAGTGGCTCACAGGACCCTAGGGAAATGGGTATGTTGTAGAATACCCATGTAGTAGTGGTTCACCCTTCTGCTGTCTGTGAAAACCACATATATTCTTTCCCGTGCTGCAGTATCATGCCAAGGAACTGGAATAGGATTATTTATTAATTTATTGCACGTGTTTACTGGTATAGTCTGACTGGGCAGAAAGCTACCTCTTTACAGTGGAGGCCCAGAGAGAAAAGCACCAGAAAAAATTCCAACATTACGTAAAGAATACAGTAAACAGCATGCGAGTACTCAACAAATATATAACATTTAAACAGAGTATCATTAATCAACATCAGCTGCATCTAAAGCGCTATGGAACATATTTGGAAACTAATTGGACAGATGGAGAGAAAAGGAAGAAAATGGAAGCATTAAGATACGAGGGAGAATGTTTTATGATCAGTAGAATGAAGAAGAGGGAGAGGTAGATGAGAAGGAGGAAATTTTGGACAGATAACTAAGTGTATAGTGCTTGGAAAGAGGAGACAGTAAGGAACATAAAATTTATCACCAAGGAGTTGTATATGTACAGAGCCAGGCATACTTTAGGTAGTCTCTTAATTGTGTCTTAAAGAGTTAATGTTTACTGTGATTCTTAGAGTGAGAAGAATGGAGTTCCAAATTATGACCAGGAAAGGATTAATGAGACTGATGGATGCAAAACTTCTGAAATGCCACCATCAAATGCTGACTGATCCATGTAGAAAGTATGGCTATGTCTTAAAGAATTTTATGCCACTGGCATAAATAATCCACACAGCCATCCCCAATTCCATGCCTCAGTGGCACATGCATATTAATGTTGCTATGGTGTCTCTGTCCACATCATTCAATAATGTCTTGGTCAAGGAGGGGATGGCATGTCGTCCACTGGCTGTCCCATCTGTGATGTGAAGGGAGATGACTCAATGTCGTAAACACTGGCTCTGAAGATGACCACTATCATATGTTGCTCAGTTAATTCTGATGCTAATCTTAGCATCATAACATTGTAAAGCTCCAATACAATAGAAAATCCTGGCATTCAGAATAGATGAGCATAGTGTCTGTAGCGCTCAGCATATTTGATTCTGAGTCACCCCATCATGTAAGAGTTGCAATTTACATGTATAACCTTGAGGTACAAATTAGCATGATAGCACTCATTTGCATGCTATTATACTTAATCTTTGCATACTGTGCATACTGTACTGTTTCTGCTGTAGTGCAGCTGTGTTACTTTTATCTCTAAATTATCCCCTCCATGCATGTCTCACTGAACAAGCTATTTCATGAAATTCTGTGTGCTGATTATTCCTGAATACTCCTTAAGTATCACAGGATCTTGTCCTGAATGAGGAATCTCAAAACATTAGACAGTTATCATTTATAGACATGGTCAATGTAAGGTTAAAATAATCAGTAAAAACTTTTTACAGCACATTAAATTTAAAACAAAAGTGTAGGTAAGAATTAATTTTACACTAGTAAATACAGATGCTGTCAAAGAATAAATATATGGTGTTTTTATAAACATCACGCCTACAACACTGTATTTCTATACAAACATGAGATGTATTTCAATCTTAATAAAAAGACTTTACAAAACAATTTCTCACTAAAATTCAAGATTCAGACGGTTTATGACCTTTGATTTTAGGAGCACAATCTAAGGACATTTACAGAAAACTACACCAGAACAAATCTCTGACTAACTAGTTACAATATGTCAAGCTATTTTGGAGATACAGCTCAGTATAGTCAAGGATCAAAAATAGCCAACTACAGATAATGTTTATAAGAGAAATGAATGTTTGAAAAATAATAAAGGAGGTTGCAGGTTTCTAGTAGACCGCAGAGTAATGGCAAGATTGTTTTTGAGTTCTAAGGCACTGGGCTTGACATTATTTAAGTGAGCATGAGAGTGTGAGGCCTACACTATCTACCACTGCACGTTCCAGCATTGTTTGACTTCCTCAATTCCTATGATGTCTAGAGGGCAATCATTGGCCCCTGCCAGCATGTAACCTCTTACATTTGAACTAGAGGTCCCAGCAAGACTGGAGGGAGGGAAAGAAGGTGGCAGTTGGACAAGTTGGGGGCAACCACAACAGGAGAGAATAGGGGTTTTGTCGAACCTGCTAGTGCATATGAGCCCTGAAAGGTGAGATGAAGACGGTATGTTGTCCCTATTTCAAATGGAATATAGTACTTTGGGTAGGATGGATTCCATGGTAACTGTCTGAGGACCTAGGGTGGAAAATTAATGTTGCTGGTGTAAAGCTAAAGAAACTTAAGCCTCATTTGGTTAAGACAGGGAACACCTGGTTACTTATGTGTTGCCTCTGGAGATTGGCTTACAAAGTTCTGACAATGAAGAAAACACACATTTGTTATACTCTAAGAGCAGTGCCATTCAATGTAGCATTGTTACGAGTGCAAGCATATGACAAATCTGAATTGTTAAAAAAAAACTAAAGAGGAAATCAATACATTGCTTAATAGATTTTGGTGAGCAAGTGAAGAACAGACATGCAATGTTGTTTACCTGTTTTACTAATTTAATTAATAACTTCAGCACAGAGATACTAGTCATGACTAATCTGCATTAAACACAGAAGTAATCTGATGAGACCCGTAAATAACATCCATGCATGTTAAATGCAAGTAGATATGGCAAGCCCTGCTAAAGGGATGCGTAAGTATGCACACAGCAAGGTTGTTTGTCACATCATAGCATATGATGAGAAGGGTATAAATATTGTCCATTATCTCATATCTATTTAGGAAGTTAGGGAATGTACTTTACTGACTCCAACTTAGATGTATTAATGTGCTATATGTAGCAGTCAGACAAATAAATGTTACATTTTATGTTACTGGAGTTGTAATGATTTAAAAATATTTCCTGAAACCATTATACACAATAAATATGGGGGACTGAACTTTTATATGGCATAGACATGAAAGACTAAAAACCCATGGTGTGTCTATGAGGCTAGTAAAGCATATACATATTAAGGGTCTAAATTACATTGTTGAAAGGGCTATTCATTGAATGCCCTTTCATTGACACATAAACAATGATCTACCAAAACTTCGAATGGCCACATGAGTGAAATTTTTCCTAGGGGAAAAAATTGCTTGGCCAAAAACAAAGAAAAGAAACTGTTACACCCTACAAAGTGGGGGACTTTGCCCTCCACACCCACCAATGTGGGGGGGGGGGGGCTGTGCTTCTCCCTAACTAAATATACCAACTCTGAGACTGAGGTATAGTGGAGGAAAGGGCAAATTCCTGACGATGGCCAAGCAATTTTTTTCCCCTGGGAAAAAATTTGCTTATGTGACCGTTCATAGTTTTGGTAGTTTGGTGTTTACATGTCGATGAACGGGTATTCAATGAACAGCCCTTTTGACAACGTAAATGGAACCCCATATTAATGTGTTATTACCCAAATTATGCAGCTTATATTTTCATGGAATCAATCAATGTACAGTCCCACAGTTATTATGTTGTTCCAAAAGCTGTGAGTATATATCTTTGCACTAGAGACATGATATGCATATTTGTAGACAGATTATTCTAGTATTAGACTAAGGAGACTCATTATTTTTACTGTTTGGTGTACTTTTAATGAGATGCAGACATAAAGATGAGTGGATAAATTAGTTAGTAGATTCTCTCGCTTTGTCATGTGGTGTCCCTAAACAACAGGAAAGAGCCTGAGCCACCCTTACATATAAAAAAGCATTTCAGGACTTCCTACATCGAAAGCATATACTGTATAGTATAGAAAGAAACTGATACACTGCTAAAATACTCAGCCACAAATAAGCGTAAAATAATTTTACTATTTACTATTACTCTGCAGTTCATGATCTATCACATTTCTCCATTTAGCATGAACTGCCACAAAAATATTGAATAGTTACTTCTTTTCACTACGTATTTTCAGACTTGCTTTGGCCTCCTGTGGACTGAACTCAGACTTCTTCAGGGAGGTTTACCTCACCATTTGAAAAGTGTTTAGTTTGATTATCTGCTAACAGTCAGATTCCATTGTTCTCAGGTTGTGTGCTAAAGCAAACAAAATCATTTTGACAGAAGAACCTAGAATCTCTAGTGGAGCAATATAAAATACAGGCAAATGCACTTCAGAATTATGTGTAAACACCAAATGACTCAAAATTTTGGAAACATACTCACCAGAAACAGATTTCCTGATAAAGGCCTTGAATTCTTGACTGGCAGGAAAGTACTTTACAGTTGACAACTCAGTGGTGGCCTTATGTAGTCTACCGTAGGTTTGTATGGCTCTCCTTGTTTTGGACTCTGGGAAGTACACACACACACTCACACACACACACACACACACACACACACACACACACACACACACACACACACACTTAGATATCAGTGTAACATTCGCAACATTGTTGCTCTTATTGTTAAAGCAATATATTCCTACAATGTATATCATATGGGATATGACAGATGAGGACATCTTTAAGCAGTGTCAGAGGCTCAACAGGTCGCACACTTGCCTTTGGTGTTGGGAGATCAGAAGACTCTTGATTCTAGTCCCACACCAGACACCTGAACTCATTTTGCAGTAATGACACTGCAGTGCAGCATAAGGGGAAGCTGTACACCTGTGGGTGCTGTTTTTTTTTGGATAAGATGTTAAACTGGGTCTATATTTTATCAGCGAATGCTTAAAATAGCAAATGCTGTATAATCGACCCTAATGTGTTGAAACAACAAAATGCCAAACACACGGATCAACAATTGTTTTCCCCAGGGAAAAAAATCGCTAATTCGTAAAAAAAAAAAAAAAAAAAAAAAAAAAAAAAACAAAACCCCAACCCCCCACCCCACACACACTTAAATATACCAGCTCTGACATTGCACCACAGTGGAGGAAATGGCAAAGTCTTGAAAATGGCCCAGTGATTTTTTTCCCTGGGAAAAAAATCGCTGTTCTGTGCTTTCGGGATTTCGCCATTTCGAGTAAACAGGGTCGATTTAACAGTGTTTGGTATGTTAAGCATTTGCTGATTTAATAGGAACCTGTTAAACTGAGGTCCATTCTGTTTGTGTTGGTGGTGGTTCAGGATGCAAAAGATTCCATGGCACTTATTGAAAAAAGAATTTGGGAAGTCCACCAGTGCCCTGGACAAATTTCCCCTACTCAATTTGGATATGATCTGAGATCTTGTATAAAAAGAGGATGCTGTCCTAGTGGAACCAATCCAGTCAACAAAGAGTAAAAATAAAATAATATTAAAGCAAAATTATCTTTGGTTCCATGTTATTGTTAAGACAGATGTTGATAACGACATTGCAGAAACTGGTTTGTAGACTTGACTTCAGAGAATGAAGATGCCTACAGAATGATATGCAAAATGACCCTCTTACTTAAAAAAGTGTGTACAACTAGAAAGTAATACTATGAATGTGATTACGTATGTATATTACAGACAATCAACTCTTTCTAAATACCATGACTATGATTATGAATGCATATGACTATGCTCATTCAGGAAATGCATAGCTGAACATGACCACAGTGAGCAGAAATCATCAGAAATCATTAGATCCAGCAGACTACTTAACTCTAACAATAAGAACTCACTCACCATCTCCAAGGCCAACAACACTGCAGGAGAATCTTTATTTTCCAACTATATATCTCATATATGGAATTCCCTTCCTAAATCCATTCTCTCAGTCTCATCCACTAACCATTTTAAGCCATCACTTAAAGCTTTTCTAAAAAATAAGTGGCTATGTTCCTGTACTAACCCCTCATGAATGCTCTGATACATCACAGTATACCCCTGTTTGTGTCTTTCGGCTTTTCCCAGCTAGGGGTCACCACAGCAGAACTCCGGTCCGCTAATGATTGGCAATAGATTTTTTTACATGCCGAGTTTGCCAGCCGTGACGCACAACCTTCAACGAAGGTACGCCCATTCACGCATGTCTCCACACAGAAGACGCTTTAGCTGAGAATCGAATGGCACAACGTCTTGCTGTGAGGCGACAATGCTACCGCAGCACCACCACTGCAGTGTACATCACAGTATACCCCAACCATATCCAACTTCTTCCCCGGTGTTTAATCCTTTATTCCTATTGACCTGTCTTAACCTTATATCTTGACATGTCATACTTTACAGATAGTACTAGCTATCTTCAAAGCCTAGGTTTTGTTGTGAAGATGTAACAAATTTGCATTTTCTTATGTATACTACATTTTGTTTACTTTATACTTTATTGATTATTGTAATGTGCGCGTTCAAATTTACTGTTACTCATGGAGATTTTCTCCCTCGGCCTCCGCTGAAAAAGTCCAGTCGGACTTTCCCTGTAAACAAATGTTAAATAAATAAATAAATAAATAAATAAATAAATAAATAAATAAATGTGGTTGCATTAACATTATGGTTACGATAACCAGAGATAGCTGCAATAAGGAATAGTTAATGCAATTGCAGGAGGAAGTGACATGCTTGGGAGAAAAGTGAATTATCATGCCTTGGAAAGCCTCAAATGATGAGACCTAGTGCTGTTCTTGCCTCCATGATACTCAGTTGATTCTCTGTCTGCAGGATGTCCTAGGAAGGAACATAAAACCTGTGAGAGGGTCTGTATACCAACCAACTGAAACAATTCTTATCTGCATAAATCATTAATGCTGACCTCAGACTGGGAGCCGTAATGCTTCACCTGCTGGGAACCACGTCTTATGCTCCCTTCCCATCTATGCTCCATGGAGGTAATATGGGAAATATTCATTTAGATAATTACATGCCTCAGCATGACGTTTGTGCTACTCAGAGTTAGTACTCATACCTTTAGCAAGACCACTCAGAGCTAGTACCCTTACCTGTTCAGGACCACTCAAAACTAGTACCTTTACTTTGTCAGGGCCAGTCAGAATTAGTATACTTACTTTTGCCAAAGCTACTTACAGCTAATACCCTTACCTTTGGCAGCATGCCAACATGGGAGGATTGAGCTGTTCCCTATGGTGTACTAATCCTGATATTTGCAGTGTGTCTGATAGGTTATGTTGTCAGACATATTTCTTCTCAGTTCTGTTTGCTTCAGAGCTGTATTTTTTCAAAGCAGTATAATGCCTTGACTGATATTTTACTAAGCTAGTTAGTACTTGTAGTCCTACACCATGCAGTTTGTTAAGTCTGCACCTTTACATGCTTCATTAATCATTTGTTTTGCATTTCACTTCTTACATAACAAAGTAATGACTTAAAATGTCTCCAGACACTCACTTCAGCTACCTGTTATTTAAATAAGTAAAAATAAGGTTTTGATACAGTTTCACATCCCAAGCTCTTACAACAACTATCTTCACTAGGGCTCTCTTCATCCTCTCAACAGTGGTTCATCAGCTATTTAACAGATAGACAACAACCTGTAAAATGTCAGGCCTGTGTCTCACAATATCTTACTAACAAAACAGGTGTGCCTCAAGGATCCATTCTCGGACAACTTCTCTTTAATATCTTCACAAATAACCTCTACTCTGCTTCCTGTTAAAGCTCCTTAATCCAATACTCTGACAATTTTACCATAATTTCCTCATTTTATAACATAGAACACCTGAGGCAAATAACACAAACTGCCTTCTCCTCCATAGAAACCTGGCAATGCAGAACTTTTACTCAATGCAAACAATAAAAAACTTAGCTTACTCAAACCTAAGTCTCTCTCAATTGACTTTAAGATACATTCACTAAATAATACAGAAATTGAAGTTTTTTTCACATGCCAAATTATTATGGGTAATCAAACTTACCTTAGATCAACATATAAACAATGCAATTAAAAAAATACACTGCAAACTAGGAATGCTCTATCGCCACAAAAACTTTATTAATACGACCACCAAAACAACATTGGCAACAACCTACCTCCTTCCTTCCTTAATTTATGCAGGCCAGATATTAACAAATCTCCAGAATACACTAAAAAATAAACTATAATCCTACTACAATAAAATCGCAAAATTTGCTACAGGTGCTTCTTACTACAAATACCATTGTACTGCCCTCACTTCACTAAAATGGCTTGAATTCCCACATCACCTAAACTATCTTCAGCTAACATTTGCCCACAAAATTATACATAAATCTGAAAATTGACCTGATCTAAACTCCATCCTCCAAAGCTGCATACTTACCAGGACCCTTTGTTCTGAAAATAAGCAACTTTTAAGTTTATATAAACCAAACAATAAAGCGGGGAAATGTCTATATTCCTATTATGTTATGAAACTATGGAACGCCTTACCTCTGGATATCAGAACCATACCAAACCCAAGAAAATTTAAGTTCACACTAAAAAACTTCCTTCTCAACTCACATATCTGCCAGTGTACCCAACCACCCTAATACCCTTTCCCATTTCCACTTATATTCCCCTATATTCACCTTTATGCACCCCTATCACTTTTATCTCTCACCACAGCTTCTAATCTATACCTATCCCAGTCTCAGTTTAGGTCAGTGATGGCAATCTTATGACATGCATGTCAAAGGTGGCACACACTATGACTTTTTGGGTGATACGCCAGTGCTCACCAACACCTGAGTTACCAAAGACACTGCTTTTGCCCTTGTTGCTCATGTGAAGTGCACTGAATTATTCTGTGCCAGGACCTTTTGACACACCAAACCCAAAAAGTTCACCATCACTGTGTTAGGTACTCCCCAACCCTATATACACCTACCTTAATTCTTTAGCTATAACTCTTCTCTCCGTAATTTCTCTTCCACCACTTTTTTCTTTGCCCCATGTCCAATCCCCCTTTTATTATTCACTTTTTCTATTCCATCAGCTCTCCTATATCACTTCACTCCACCCCTTTATCATTAAATATAATATTTCACAAGCTCATTTACACACAATTGATGATCAGTAATAACTCTTATTATACGCCTTCTGTGCTCAATAGGTTTGATCCCAAAATTTCCCCTTCCTGTACTTGTTGTTCCTTTCCAAAAGCAGACCTTCTTCATATATTTTGGTTTTGCAAACATACCCACAAACTTTGGTGTTCCTTAAAAGTATGCCTCGAGAAAATGGGATACCACAAATCTACCCTTTCCTGGGAAACAGCCATCCTCCACATCCCCACCACTAAGTTACCTAAGTTAAAACATCATGTACTAATCACTCTCTGCTCCTTTATCAAATGATATATCACTAAAAACTGGATGGATCTCACTAAACTTTGTTGGAAGGGATTTAAGGAGATGGCTTTGAAATATATTTCTGCGCAAAAGCTTATCATAAAAGGGCCTAAGAAAAAAGCCTACTTTAAAGAATTCAGGAAATGCTTATTTGACCAAATTCTATGTGATTAATCTAGCTCATAGCTTATTATCTCGGAATATTGTATAGTTCCCACTTCCAGTTTTACTCGGAGATCCACTGATATCCCTTATAACTCTGACTTTTCTCTTCTAATCTATTCTTCTGTATGGTAGCACCTTCGTTTGTAAATATTGTATATAAATTGGTTTGCTTATAGGTTTAGGTAGTTTATTTTTGTTTTCATGTTTGTCCTTGCATACAATGTTCTGCTATCCATTCATGGATTTTTTGTAATGTTCTGATATTTGTGAAATAAATAAAAAGTTATTTGAAAAAAAAATATTAATATTTCACCTTCTATTTATTTAACTTCCAACACATTTATGTCCTTGCTACTCTATAACTTTGAACTATCTACGTACTTTTTTATTTTTCTCAATTCCATCCTTCATCTATGAATTTTGTTACTATAATGTATCCTACAATCTCAACGTAAGAAAAAAGATGTATTAATATAACCTATTGTTTAGGACTACCATGTATAAATGTATAATTTGTTGTTTTTACTACTTTTGATTTTAACGCTACACTTCATTTTCATAAAACTCTATACTTAATATTTTATTTTGTATGTATCATACTCTTTATTTTTTTATATCAGGGCTTTTCTCCCCGGGCTTCCACTGAAAATGTTTTTTTTTTACCCAGACGGACTTTCCCGGTTACTAAATGTCAAATAAAAGAAATAAATAAGCAAATAAAATAATTATGTGTGGAGTCACCTTGTAGAAGGGGTACTGACAAAAAAACATTTATTTAGTTAAGATGGTTTGTCGTAGCAGCTCTCTTGTCAAAACCATTTTCAGTTAGCAGGAACATGAATGCATTTGTCATGCCTCCCAAGTTATTCAGTCAGGGTTGTTGTCATTGTGACCCCCCCCACACACACACACACACTGCCTTACTCTTGAGTGCTAACCCTAACACTAATAAAATAAAAACACCAATGAAAATAAACAGGCACATTTATTATGAAGTTTAGTGCTTACATCACTTGATATTAAAAGAATTACTCCTAACCCTCTACGGAAGTCTTTTAATACTTAGAGAGATGAAAGCACTAAACTTTATCAAAACATGCCTATCCATTTTTACTGGTGTTTTTGTTTTACTAGTGTGTTGTTTCTCTGGTAGTTGACCAATGTAGCTTTTCTTACGAAGCCCAACAGTAACCCTACTCCTAACATTAACCCCCCACTTTACATTACAAAACACTGTTTCTCTAACAGTACCCCTAAACAAGGCATTCACACACTACAAACATACAACGGACAAGCATAACACAGAATTTACCCCCTCTCTATCTCTTACCTTCACCCTGCCCCACATAAACTCACACATACGCACATCCTAAGTGCTGAAACATTTGTTGTAACCTAATGCTGTGGCATTCTACTTGCTTAGACTTCTGCCTTCTGATATTTAGAAGTTGCACTTCAGCCTCTTGGTGCATCATGTTCATCTACTGACAGGGGTTTAAGCAAAACAGTGTATACAAAAGACATTACAACATAAAACTACAATTAAAGCTTAAAGTTTGGAATTTTTAAAATCGTCACATGCCAACCAAAAAGGTTGGTGTTTAGGGACCTCTTCATTTATGGTTGTTACAAAGGTGGGCAAAATCTTGTCTCCCATACCGACAATGTAATTCAGCAACAAATGTTATGTTCAGTGCATCAGGATTGGTGCTTCCCTTGCCAAACTGTTTCTGTATGCCATCCACAACCTTTATCACAGTGCAGTTGCAGTTCAAAAAGAGTAATATGCATTGTTAAAGCGTGAGGTATTCAAAGCCAGTGACATGCTGCTGTTAGTGTTGTTGTTATACTGCAGTATCAGTATAAATATGCACTACCTGCAGTGTTGTCGTTCCAGTCTAGATATGTTTAAAGCTTCAATGCACATATAGTCAAGATGGACCCAGCTGACCTGGGTTTAATAACTGTGATCCTTAGAGGTGAAAAACTACAATGTAAATGTGGTGAAGATATCTTAAATCTGAGACTGTAAAACCACAGGGACTCCCCTAGTCTGCGATACAGTGTTCTCATGGCTAGTACATATATGTAGCAGGGGTGTGAGGGACATAACCTCCTCATTTCTAGGTGTGCATGGGGACAGTGGGGGTGAGGACCCACACTTGGACTGTTGGACACACACACACTTCTGATATGATGCACCTTGTTGAACAATAGTGAGAATGGGAAATATAGTCACCTTGTATACTTTAATGAGTGGATTCTAGTGTAGTATGTCATGTGTCCAGTGAGCAGTCTTTGATAATATATAATATTTAATACTTTTTAACATTCGAGGTAGGGAACTATCGATACTGCTAAGCAAGTTGCTCATCTGAGTTATTAATTTGAAACTTCCAGTACATCATAGGTTCATAGGTAAGTACTAGGCTGTCTGCCCGAGGGCATCTATAAGCCTAGCCAGAATGTGCTGGCTTTCACCGCCCCCTTAGATTAGTTCCCTTTGCCTCGGTCCAGCAGAGCCATTAGCTCCCTGTGCCTCTGTCCAGCAGAGCCACTACAGTGATCCCTAGGGTAAATTTTCTGTTTCCCATCCACTCGTCAAGGTTTTTCTTGAAGAGTGTTAGTGAGGGGCTCTGCCTAATGTAGATTGGACTCCTGTTCCAAAGCATGGGGAGTCTCTGGGACAGGAATCTATCCCTCCAGCACGTCCTATTTATCGTTGTGGTGAGGTTTAGATCCCTAGAGTGTGTGGCTCTTGGGGATTTTTTTTTTTTTTAGGTAGAGCATGTCCATCAATTCTGGGTTGGACATGGCCTTGTATGTCAGGTAGAGATTACCTCTGAGTAAGCAGTATACAACCGAGTACAGCTAGAGTTTCTTCAGTCTGGCTGCATAGGGCATATGTTTGAGGCCAGTAATCCTCTTGGTGAGGAACTTCTGTGGTCTTTCCAGCTGTTGCAGGTCTCTTGTAAGGTACATCCCAAATGGGGCATTGTACTCTATGATGGGTCTGATGAGTGATGAGTAGAGGGGCACAATAATCTCTTTTGTTCTAGATAAGAACCTTTTGTGATTAGGTAGGCCACATAGAAGGATTTTCTAACCACCTTGGCAGTATGATTATCAAAGGAGAGATTACTATCTACTTGGGTCCCCAGATCCCTTATTACATTTTCTGTATTTAGGGGACTACCATGTATGTGGTAGTTTGCGGGTACTTTGTTTTTTCCAAAGGGAAGGACTATGCACTTTTTGGCATTTAGCTTGAGGCCATGATTTTGACACCAGGTATCCGTCTCAGTGAGACCCTTCTGGAGGATGTCTGTATCAGCTGGAGAGTCAATTATGGCCCCCAATTTGCAGTCGTCTGCGAACTTGGTCAGCCATAGTCCTCCTGTGCTTGCCTGTACCTCTGAGAAGTATATACCGAACAGGAGGGATTCCAGGACTGAGCCCTGGGGGACGCCACTTGTAGCTGGTTTAGAGTTAGACCTTGAGCCTGCAGATCTCACCGTGTGGATTCTATCCATGAGCCAGTTGGCAACTCATCTCATGACGTAGGGGTTTATGTTCAGGCTGGTGAGCTTGTCTATAATACCAGAATGGGAATGATGTCAAAAGCCTTTGCAAGGTCTAGGTAGGCTGTGTGGACCTCCTTTCCCTCATCTAAAGCCTTGCTAACTGTCTCAAAGAAGTCCACCAGGTTTAGGAGGCATGATCTGCCCTTAACAAAGCCAAACTGGGTAGGGTCCAATGTTTGAAGGTTCCCAATGTCTCTGTTAATGAATTCCATGATGATGCACTCCATAGCCTTGCAGACCAGGCTAGTCAGGCTTATAGGCCGATAGTTCCCAGGGTCCGTTGTGGCTCCACCTTTGTGGAGTGGGATAACTGTTGCTGTGCACCACTCTATGTGTATGTAGCCTGTAGAGAGGCTGAGTTTGAACAGTATGTTTAGGTGAGGGGTTAGTTCATTTTGGAGCTCATGTAAGACACAGCCTGGGACATCTGGTCCAATTGAAGCTGTATTTTTGGCTTTGGATAGGGCTGTTTTAACCTGTGTGTCAGTGATTGCCAGGGCACTATATTCTTCTGGTATGGTCATGGGCCCTTTAGGGGGTGAGAGGGGGGTGAAGTTTGCACTAAACCTATCTGCCAGAATGTTGGCAATATCAGTCAGTTCAGTGTATTTTGTGCCATTCTGCACTAACTCAGAGCAGATCTGAGAGTTTTCACTTAGGTTCTTGACATAGCTAAAGAACGCTTTGTGGTTATCTTTGGAGTCCTTGGCAATTTTTCTTTCCAAGCTGGCCTTGGATGATTTTATGAGGGATCGTAGTTTCTTGCTGATACTGATCAGGGATGTCTTTCCTTCTTGGGATTTTACTCTTTTCTGCACTAGTTTCCTTCTTCTTTTATATAGCTTGTTTACGGCAGGGGTCCACCAGACTGGTTTCCTTTTCTTGGAGGAGTGAGTCTTGGTTTTGCTTGGGATAGCATGATCCATGCATTCTTGCAAATGCTCATAGAGTGCCTTTGTAAGGGATTCAGCAGCTTAGAAAAGGCATTGTCCTTTAGCATGGGGGCTATGAACCTTTCCACCTCGGTCTTAATTAACGTGAAGTTTGCTTTTGAAAAGTTTTTCATGGTGGTGTCCTTGATTGGGGGTGGGGGCAGAATGTGGATATCCAGAGTGATTAGTCTATGGTCTGATCTAACCAGCGAGGGTTTGACCTCTGGTGTAGAACACCGGTCACCCATGTTGACGATGACCAGGTCCAATATGTTGTCACCTCTGGTGGGGGTGTTAACCAGTTGATCCAGGGCATTTGAGTTTATAAATTCTAGGAAACGTTGGGCAAGGGAGCTAGTACTTGAGTAGTTCTCACAGTTAATGTTTGGGTAATTGAAATCACCCAATATTAGGGTGTTTGGTAGGACCTTCCTATTTTCCATTGTCTCCATAAACATGGAATTAGGGTCCTGGGTCATGATGGGTGATCTGCAGCAAGTTACAATTTGAATTGCAGTTTTACCTGTTGTTAGTTGCACATGGTTGATCTCTGAGGCATTGTGCTGTACCACTAACCTGAAGGTGTGGGTATCCTTGATGAATACACCCCCAACTTTTGTGTTTCTGTCCGGGTTCTGTGGCTGAAAAGTATGGTATGAGTTATAGCCTGGTAGTGCTGGGGTGTTCCCTGGAGCCTTAAACCAGGTTTCTGTTACTGCACAGATATCAATGTTCTCCATACTGAGGAGTGCCTCGAATGCATGCATTTTGAGGTTTAGACTTCTGGACATCCTTACTATGGACAAGCCCTGGCTGGGGGGAGGGTGGGACAGGATACTGACACATAAAATTCTAAGATGGCTGATTACAGGATTTTTTTTAAGTCTGCTATGGACAAATTCAAGCCAATGAAGCCAAACCTCATTATCTGTGGACATGCATGTTTCAGCCTTCTTATGGCCTCATCACAGTTGTGCAACTCTTGGAAGAGTTAAAAGTAGGAGATCCTGTAGCTGGAATATTAAAAATCTTTTTCAGGATTGTGTGACAGCTATATATCTGCAAGATAAATCCACACTCAATATAACTACTTGTTTAATTGTTTGAGCATAATGGCATATTATTGTATACATTACATGACTGCTGAATCCAGGGGCATGTCACCCATAAGTACTGACATAGTAATAAATAATCCAGTAATATTCACTGGCACTAGTTGGGTACTACACAATGTGAAGTTTTAAAGCACCATTTGCCCCATTTCAATTACGGAACTGTAGAGGCACAGTTTTTTTTTTTTTGACTAGTAACTTACATGTCACCCACTGACACTAGATGCTTGTATAATGATGCAGAAATGTACAACTGACGTAAAGGATGGCAAGCACTGGGAACTGCATCTGCCTTTGACCTAAGTCACTAGTAAACCTAAGTGAAAATTGTTGCTAATGTGATGGTAGACACTGCTATAAAATGCAAGACGTGTGAGAGAGTTCTTGGAGCTGAGTGCCAGTTCCAGCATCCAACTAGTGATCTGCTTCTATAGTACATTAGTTACCATAACCCCCAACTATTTTTTAACACCTTTATTGCATTATCACTTGTGACACAGGCACATTTACATTTATATAAAAGTAATAAAACTGTATTAACAAGTTAAAATTAACAAACATTATTCTTCACATATATGGCTATATATCATATAACCTAAGCAACATTGCATAAATTATTCAATTCCTGCTCCTTTACACTGTAGCTGACCGTGTCTACACATAAGCCTTAAAAAAACCTGTAAACATATCAACAATGTAAGAGCAATGCTCAGTGTATGTATACATACACCACACACACACACACACACACACACACACACACACACACACACACACACACACACACACACACACACACACACACACACACACACACAATACATGTACAATGGACAGTACTTGGGAGTCTGTTGATAACAGTGTGTTAACACTACAGACGATTATGATCAGATCATAGATCATAACCAGCTTATTATGGGTTTGAGACACGGATGCCAAGAAACTCATATCAAAAGCAAAGCTTTTTAGGTGAATCTTGTCATCAATGTTGAGAACGTATAATGATTTGTGACCTGATCACAATTCATTGTAGTGCAGGGGTCCTTATCTGTTCTGTGTCCTACCAGTTACAGAATGAAAAAAAAAGCGAGAGAAGGTGTACGAGTGCAGTCCCTGCATCTTCTGGCTATTATAACTAACCTTGAGGTTTGCAAATCTCTGGTAAGACATAATAGTTGTGAAATTGCACCCAGCATTTCATTGAATGACTTTGTGCAATAACAATGGATTATTCCGATACTGAAAATGACAATTCCACAAATAATGACAGAAAATGCAGGCACACTACACACAGCAGTATAATATTAGACCAAAGAAATAGCAATAATTATGCATACTCAGCTATAGCGCACATGCCTTGAAATACACAGTGCAGGGGTACATGTAATGTAATAAATAATAACCAGTCCATTACCCGGCTCTCCCTGTCTGTCTGTGCCTTTAGGCAGGGCATGTTATAGTCATTTGCAAAATGACATTATTCTAAGTCACAGATGTAAGGCTTGGTTGTGGTTAATGCATACTGTAGCTTAGCAGATTGTTAAACCGTGAATAGGGTCTTGCAGAGATAATTGTGTTAACTGGGTAATTACCTACTTCATGCCAAAATGTTTCAGTACACATTGTTATCAGTTCTTTTCTAACACTGTCAAAATGCCTTTGGTAGAGGCTTCAAGCTACATGATGCTGTGCAGAAACTATTTACTGTTCTGCTGAGTGTAATCAGAGCATGGCAAGTCAAGTATTTGGTGCCCTCCTGTGGTTAAACAAGAGACAGCAATGCAAACTGAAATGTTTAGACTGATGGAAAGGTCAATCATTTGTGCTTAAATCCTGCCCATGGTTTAAATATGGAATGTTCCTTCTCTAACTTGTTAGTGCTTTGCTGCTTGTTTCATTTGGATAGCAACTACATTACATCTCTTAAATAAACACATATGATCCATTAGAATATTATTGACTCATTTTGATGTTATCATTGTAATATTTTTCTAAAGAATTATGAGAGTCTGTTAGGTCGTCAGGAAAAGAATGCTGGATAACTTGTTTACAAGAGAATCTTGGAGAAGCTTTCAAGGTTGCATCTGCATTGTAATTGCATCCCTCACATTGGGAATTGAGGCTATAACTGCCTGTCTATCATTTAATGTGAAGTAATGAGAAAGTAATGTGCTTGGGGGCAGTTTAGATTTCATCTTTCTTGAGGATGCAAATGGTAATTACAGTCAAACTGTATATCAAGGGTTCAGTCCTCGCCAAGATACTTATTTCTTTTTATCTGTATGGCTTATGGAAGTTTCATTATTGCAATACCACAGTCTTCAGGGAGGCACAACTCTTAATTCTTTGTGTTTTTCGGGGATGTGCATTAAATAACAATCTGCAAGGGGACAATACAGGTGAGAGCTTATTATAATGTGTGGCTGACATTCTTTAATATCAAGGATGGTGCCTATGATAAACGTGGGAGTTAGGAAGAAAGATAAGGCAGATTGAGAAAGGAAAAGAATGACATAATTAGGATCTTTAAGAAGCTATGATTGTTTGTTTTTTTTTAATGAAGACAGCACTGCCAGTTTTACCTCTTCTCACTGGACATTTAACCATGATATTGTGGTCCAGGTTAAAGAAAGTAAACATGTATAAAATATTTTGCAACGTTCTTTCCATAAATAATATTTAAAATGTTATTCCAAAAGTATGTGAGCTAGAACAGAAGAAAAAAATATATAGAATTATTACTCAGAATTCCCTTGCAGATCTTCTGAAGTTCTCAAACAAATAAATAGAAAGGAACATGACTTCATTAAACACTAATCAGATGCAGTTATAAGGAACTTCTTGTCTAAGGAGGCTAATTGAATAAAAGCACTGACCATGAGCAATCAACTTCTTAATGATTGCAGAAGTGCAAAACTACAGTCTGAGTTTATAAAATACACTGGCAGCTGTTCTATCCTTTACTTACTTATAGTGATTGAAAAAATAACTTCTAGGGCCTTGCTTCAGAAACTATTCTACTCTGGATTTTACGGCTACCATATTTCAGCAGTTGCAGAGGTTGTGAGCAAACCAGATGAGATGTAAGGTAAAGCTGACATTACATTACTGGAGCTAGTGGTACTTAGGGGTCAGAATTTAACAGCAGAACCAAGGTACCTTAACCAGTCTGCTTTATACCAAATCCTTAAATAAAGTTAACTTTTGATTGTTTAACGTTGGTGCTCAGTTAGTGTCAGGATGAAACTTAAAACACCATGGTAATGGCTGGAGCCATGCTTTGTTTCTTTACCATGGTATTCGGAAAGTTATAACCTAATGAGATATGCCTTTCTATGTAATACTAGTGTGATGGAGGTGTGTTGCCTGTCTGGCATCTGTTTGCACCAACACTGAAGTGGTTTCAATGGGACACAAGTTAAAGCACAACTACAAGTGCTTAAAACTTTCTCAGATGATATAAGAATGACATTTGGACTTGATCAATGCGCAAAAGCAATGTTTAAAGCAGGAAAGCTGAAACACTGAGAAAATATCAATCTGGCACAGCAACATGATATAAATGAGCTAGAGCTGGAAGGAGTATATAAATATTTGGGAACTGATGAAGTATTAGCAATAAAACATGAACAAATATGAATAAAATTCAGTAAGGGATAATTCAGAAGACTAAAATAAGAAGTTATGTACCTACCATAACGTTCCATGTTAGTTGTCTTCTCTCGCCTTCTTTCTTGCTTGATGGGTTCGGAGCCGATCCCTCGGCTCCGACTCGGCACTTGCTTTAGCTCGAGAACTCCTTTTACCAGCTCGAGGCAGCCCCATATCCCATGATGCAAGGCAGGAAGTACCCAGATCTCGTTTGTTGACAAAAGGGCAATAACACCAAGCATAAACAATACTTCCCAAAGGAAGAAGAAACTTACAAATGGAAAAAGGACCAGGTCTGAATGGTCTTTAGCATTATAGTTTCTTATACAAGGTCTGTCCAGGCCAGGGGAAGGAGGGAGGGTCAAGAAAGAAGGCGAGAAGACAACTAACATGGAGCGTTATGGTAGGTACATAACTTCTTAATGTTAAGTTGTCAATCTCGCCTTCATTCTTGCTTGATGGGACCGCGTCCCTAGCACCTCTATCCTGGGTGGCTCAATGGAACAAACTCTTGAGGACTGTAGAGCCAAAACTGGCTCTGTCCCTGGAGGCCAAGTCCAATTTGTAATGGGAAACAAAAGTGTGAGGAGTGGCCCAAGTGGCCGCTGCACAAATAGTGTCTAAAGGCAGTCTAGCTTGAAAAGCTGTAGAAGTAGCTAAACTCCTAGTTGAATGTGCTTTAGGTTTTGAGCACAGCTGTTTTCCCCTGATCGTATAAATTTCAGTGATGACCGAAGAAAGACATCTGGACAAAGTCACTTTAGAAACAGGAAGGCCTTTTTTATTATCCGCATAGGAAACAAAAAGTTGATCAGATTTTCTAAATTTTTTTGTTCTGTCCAAATAATATCTAAGCTGACGGTGGACGTCAAGATAATGTAGCTTTTGTTCAGCTCTATCTGAATAGTTGGGAAAAAATACAGGGAGATCAATAGATTGATTCAGATTGTTTTTGAGCGACCTTAGGTAAAAGGATGGATTAGTTCTCAAAGATACTCTGTCTTTGTGAAAAAGCAAATAGGGGGGTCGAACCGAAAGAGCATGAAGTTCAGACACCCTCCTGGCAGATGTAATAGCCACTAGGAATAAAGTTTTCCAAGAAAGATATTTCAGGGAACAAGAAACAGCTGGCTCGAAGGGCTGAAGAATCAAGCATGTCAGCAGTAAATTTAAATCCAACTGAGCACCAGGATTCCTGATTGGGGGCTTTAGTAGGAAAATTCCTTTCAAAAGGCCCTGCAGAGCCTATGGGACATAATATTATGATCTGCTATCCCGACATGAAAATTAGAAATAGCAGCCAACTGAACTCTGACTGTGGAAGAAGAGGAGCCTGCATGGAAAATCTCTGCTAAGAAGTCCAGAACTGCCTGAACAGGGGCAGTAAAAGGATCAATATTTTGGGCCTTAGCCCAATAAGAGAAACGTTTCCATTTGCTTGTGTAAATCCTCCTGGTAGAGGATTTTAGTGAAGCTACTATGATATCTCTAACTGAGTTAGAGATCAAAGGAAGCCTGGCTAAGGAAGGAAGTGGAGCAACCATGCTGTGAGGTTGAGAGAAGGGATTGACCGGTGCAGCTGACCGGATTGGTGAATCAGTAGATCTGGCACTGGGTCCAGATGCCACGGCTGCACCAAAAGGTGATGATGGAGGAACGGGAACCAAACTTGTCGAGGCCAGTAAGGGGCAATGAGAATCAATTTGGCTCTCAAAACGGTAGCTTTCTGGATCACCTGAGGGATCAGAGGAAATGGAGGAAGGCATAAAGAAGTCCCTGGGGCCAATCCTGGGTCAGAGCGTCTCTGGAGGGATGGCCTGATAGAGGGAAGAGGCTGAAGAAGTCTGGACATTTGCTGTTTTGGGGAGTAGCAAAAAGATCGCAACATGGGCGACCCCATTCCAGAAAAATCTCTTCCGCTATGGATTGCTTGAGAGACCACTCGTGAGGCATGAGAATAGCTCTGCTCAATCTGTCCGCTATAATGTTGGTTTTCCCAGGGATATGCGTTGCTACCAGAAACCGATGAGAGGAGATCGCCCATTGCCATAGTCTGAGCTTCTCGACACAAGGGGTAGGACTTGGTTCCGCCCTGTTTGTTGATATACCAAACTACAGACATGTTGTCTGTGTGGACTGCAATTGTCCCTACGGGAAGAAAGTCGTTGAGGGCTTGCAACGTTAAAAGCACTGCTCTCATCTCCAGGACATTTATGTGCAGATGGTACTCGAACGGTTGCCACGTCCCATGAACCATCCTGCCCTGATAATGACCCCCCCCACCCGATCAGGGAGGCATCCGTGGTGACAGTGGCTATTGGGGACGGAGGTACAAAGCACCTGCCTTGGTGAACCTGAGACGATGTGATCCACCAAGCAAGATGTTCTTTGCATGTTTGTGTCACCAGAATCTGGTGACGCATTGGGAGTTGCTGGTATGACCACTGTGTGAACAGCATCCACTGAAGGAGGCGCATGTAGAATCGAGCCAGGGAAGAAGAGTGATGGCCGCAGCCATAAGACCTAATACCTTTAGAACCATTCTGGCCTGTACCTTCTTGCTGGCCAGAATGATCCTGACATGAGTCTGAATGTCTGAAACTCTTTGTTCTGTAAGGGTAGCTGACATCCGAACAGTGTTTAAGTTTGCGCCTATGAAGGTAATAGACTGGCAGGGCGATAAGGATGACTTTTCGTAGTTGACTGAGATGCCCAAATGAGAACAAAGGTCTATTGTGTAATCCCTGGCTTGTATAAGCTGATGCCTGGTGGTGGCTGACAGGAGCCAGTCGTCGAGATACGGAAACACCTGGAATCCTTGACGTCTCAGGTGAGCCGTGACCACTGCCATGCATTTGGTGAACACTCTGGGGGCTGTAGTGAGACCAAAGGGCAGGGCTCTGAACTGGAAATGACTGGACCCCAGCCGGAAGCGGAGAAATCTCCTGGAGCATCTGTGAATTTTGATGTGATAGTACGCATCCTGAAGATCTATTGAGCACATCCAGTTGTCCTTCTGTAAGAAGGGCAGAATTGACTGAAGAGTGACCATTCGAATCTTGTCTTCCTGACAGACTTGTTGAGTCTGCTGAGATCCAATATTGGTCTCCAGTCTCCCGTCTTTTGGGGACCAAAAGAACCTTGAGTAGATTCCGGGCTCTGAATGGTCTATTGTGTCTGGCTGAATGGCTCTTTTTGCAGTAGTTTTGCGATCTCTAACTCTGCAATGTCCCTTAGACCGGGTGGTACATCTGGAAGGGAACTTGAGGGAAGGGACTTTCCTCGAAAGGAATTATGTAACCCTTGGATATGATCGACTGTACCCATCTGTCTTGAGTGAGGGAATGCCAGGCTTCTGGGTACAGTGATAATCTTCCCCGACTGCCTCCAAGGAGGGACAGCCGGGCAACACCTCAGGGATGCTGAAAGGGCTTCTCAGGAAGAGACTCCCTGTTGCCCTGATTCTTGGACCCCTCTGCCTCTAGAGCGGCGTCTGTTGTTGTTACCCCTCTGCCTCTAGGGGTAAACTGACCACGTGAATCCGGCGTGACTCCTTGGGATTTACGGAACCACATCTTCCCACCCTTCTGTCCTTTGGGATAAGGCCTAGAAGGGGTGGAAAACGGACTCCAACAGCAGAAAGAGTCTTGCCGTCCTGCTCACACCTGGTCAAGGTTTCCTTCACCTGAGGGCCAAACAAAGCTGACCCATCAAAGGGAGAATTTGTGAAGGACGCCTTAAAGGGATCCGTAAAATCACATAGCCGCATCCAGGCTTGGCGTCTAAGAGCCACACCTGTGCCTGCGGCTCTACTCGCTCCATCAGCAGCATAAGATATTAGCCGCATGGAGGAGTTAGCAATGGAATTGAGGGTTCCTAGCTGCGAAGCAATCTTTTCTTGGGCCCCTGCAGCTGTAGGATCCTGAACTACTTCTCCCAGCTCCTTCAGGATATCTCTCTGGAGTCTGGTGAAGTGACAAAGATAATTCAGCGAACGCATAGCAAAGGTCGCTGAGGAAAACATCCGCTTGCCGTACCTATCCATGGTCCTAGAGTCCTTATTAGGAGGATGGACGGCACGGAAGGATCTGCAAGTTCCTTTTTGGTGGCCGCAGCCATCAGCATGGCATCAGCGGGACACCCTTGGTAAGGAATTGTTTGTCACTAGGGGCAGTTATAAATTTAGAAGGCCTCCTAGGGACTGGCTCTACAGAGTCAGGAGCTGTCCACGCCTTCGTGCAATAACCTGCATAAGGGGTCGAAGGCGGAGACACCCAGGAGGTGGAGGGCCGAGATCCAAACGCCTCTAGGTATACTGACTCATCCTCAGAGGGATTGTTAGTGGGCCAGTTTCCCCTCTGTTTCAGAAGTTCTAGGATGTCTGAGAAGGAGACATCCTCAGAAGGGGATCTAGGGGATCCCTCTGACTCATCAAAGTCAGTATCCGAAGTGACAGACTCAGGGGAGTCTACATGCTTTCTCTTACAAGTCCTCTTCCTAGGAGGATCTCCCGAAACATCAGGAGAATCCTCGGAAGAGGGGGAAATTCCCAATGGGGAAACCTGAGGCGGAGGATCTCTGGGTCCTGTAGCAAGAGAAGTGGCAGAGATGTCAACAGGTACAATAGAGGGAGGAGCTACGGAAGAGACTGCTGACTGATACCAGTGGCCAGTACACTCTTCATCACCTCGAATGCTCCCTCCCAGGCAGGTCCGAGAGCCCTGCTCCAAGAGCTAGGAACTCCAGGGGCCACCGAAGGGAAGTCTCGAGGCAGATGTCGGAGCCGAGCTCACCAAGGCCGAGGCTCCAAGGGAAGAGCGGGTTCGGACAAGGGTCCGATGCCACTCACCCCTCGGAGGAGACCATGGAAGCCCGACCACGAATCCCTCTAAGGAAGAGGAGATAAGAGTAGGGGCTGAAGGAACAGAAGGGGTATCCGTCCTCCAGCCGTAGCAGTAACCATGCCCGAAGACTCCAACTCCAAGCTCTGGGGTAGAGTTGAAGGAGGAACTGTAACGGGGTGTGGACCAACAGTCGTCTGCTGAGACGGACTGTGTAGCATTTGGGCCAGTACCTGTGACTTGAGCAATCTACTGACCACTCTCTCTAGGTCATGGTCTGACAACCTGGATGACCTTGAAGATCGGCTCCGATGGCTCCGTTCGATAGAAGAGGCGAGGCCGAAAGTATCGCCTCCAAGGAAGGAGCCCTCGACCTCTTCCGGGAATGGGTCATCGGAGCCGATATTACTGATCCTGTCGGCACCGATTTCTCGGAGCCGGCAGAACGCTTCGATGTATCGGCTCCAGCCGAGCCGATACAGCCACCAAAGTAACGGTGTCGGAGCCGATCGGAGCCGACACCGATGCCTGTGCCACATGGGTGTCGGAGCCGATCGGAGCCGACACCGATGCCGTGCGTGGGTGTCGGGCGGTCGGAACCGACACCACAGTGGTCAGCAGATTCGGCACCGATAGCCATCGGCGAAAGCTTAGTGGATCCAGAATCGGCTCCAGCCGGGCGATCTCGACTCTATACGAGTCGGAGCCGAGGCCACAGGCTTAGAAACAGAAGCCTGGGTCTTGGCAGATTTAGTTGATTTTGTGGGGCCGACTTAGCGGAGAGCCCTCCGGCTTAAGAAGACCCCTGAGAATCAACTTATTCCTTCTCTCCTGCAGGACTCTCTGGCTGAAGGAGTGACAAATAGCACAGGAGTCCTGCAGGTGAAGAGGGCCTAAACAGTACAGGCAAGAAGTGTGACCGTCTGTCAGAGACATCTTCTGACAGCACGAGTCACACTTCTTAAAACCTGAAACCCTCTCTTTAGACATGGTGCCTAACAAAACACACACACACCAGTCCAATTAAATTAAACTAATACCAAAAAGGTATTTAGTAAAAAATACCAACACACACACCCTAACAGGGGGGGGGATGGGACAGGGAAATTAACTGACTAAAAAATTAAAAGAGACAGGGATTTCTGTCAGAAAAAGTTAAATTTAAAGTTAAACTATCAAAACAAAAGTTTTTAACTAAAAAGGGGCTTAAATGTCACAAATGTGAATTACTTACCAGGAGCTGGTAAAGAGAAGACCTCCCAAGCGAAGCGGCAAACGAGATCTGGGTACTTCCTGCCTTGCATCATGGGATATGGGGCTGCCTCGAGCTGGTAAAAGGAGTTCTCGAGCTAAAGCAAGTGCCGAGTCGGAGCCGAGGGATCGGCTCCGAACCCATCAAGCAAGAATGAAGGCGAGATTGACAACTTAACATGTAATACTAAAAACAGCCTTGACATCTAGTCCAAGCTATAAACCAGTTTGCTCTTCCTGCTTTAACTTACAGTTTTGGTGTGATTCACTGGCCCCAAAAGGGATTGTATCAGCTAGAAAAACATGTTTTATGCTTATCAAATGACATATAAAAAAAATCAATGTATACCTAGATTATATATTCTACCCTCTGAAGGAGTATGGGATTCTTCAAAATTGATCACACGTATAGATCTGTAAATGCGGGAGTACATTTATATTTGCTGACCTGATCAGGTCCAAACATAGTAAAAGTTTTAAAACATGAGGAGAGGAAGTCTAAAATGAGCTCTCTGCTTGGTTTAACAGAAACATTCGGGTGGCAAGTGGGAATGGAAATCAAACCAGAAGTAGGCAAAAATCAAACAGCAACTGAACATGCCAAAAAACAAAAGAATGAATATAAGAAGAAGGATCAGATGAGAAGGAAAAACATGTGGAAAAGTCATAAATATAGTGGCAAGTATAGAGATCTCCTGGAACAACCTTATGCTGATCAAGATTTGACATATGAATGGTTAAGGAGAGGTGAGTTGAAACTAAAGAATGAAAGGTTAATAATGGCAACCCAGGACAGTGGACTATATACAAGTTAATTTACAAAGCCATTTTACATGTGGAAGAAACAAACATATGTTGGTTCTGTAAAAAAAATAATTCATACAGTCACACACCTTGATGGGTGTGTTACACTCATGACAGAAGCGTATATACTGAAAGACAGATTGTTGCATTGAGATAGTGAAAACACTGCAATATAGACATAGCTGAAAAGAATTGGAAACAAGAACTACACAGAATTATAGAGAATAATGAAGTGTACATCACATGGAATCACCCATTACCAACAGTTCAAAGAATATATGCAAATAAACCAGGTATAGTAGTCCATGAAAAAATACAGAAATAGCATTAATCATTGAAATTGCTACACCAAGCAATTACAGTGCTTACATCCAGAGAGACACAAAGTCATAAAATATCAGGATTTGTAGACAGAAATGAGAGCAGTGTGGAAGAAAAAAAATACCTGCAGAGTTCCAATAGTAGTAGTAGCAATGGGTCTAATAAAAAAAATCTACAGATGCATTTAGATATGTTACCAATATACATAAATCTGTATGAATTGCAGAAGTCAATTCTGGGCACATTGCAGGTGTTGCAAAAAGCACTTTTGGCTAATATCAAAGACTAAAACAATACTAATTTAATGAACTTTAATTATACCCTGACTTAGGAATGGGGTCCATTTTCATCATGGTATTAGAAACCTAAAAGATTTGGAGAAATTAAACAGGACACAAGTGACAATGTTTGGTGCATGTTTCTGAATGATTTACATGTTTCAGTGGGACTACATGCATACATGTGAGTACACCCCAGAAAGCCTATGCATTAGTAAGAACAATAAGCTTATTTGCTCCCAGGAATTCTCTTACACACCTGTTTCATAGGACCATTATCTATTGGGGTGGGAGATATCAAACTGCTGAGTGCATCTGTGCAAAGAACATCCTATTAACAGACATATTCTACATATATTAGTGCATTTGCAGTTTGTTCCATGTACAAGGGCTCAGTGAACATTAGCATAAACATGAGTAATACTTGAAGGGAACAAATTAATTGAAAATATCTGAGCTGTATGTCCAAACTAACAACAGTAACGGGCATACTTGACCATCATGAACAAAGTATTGTATTTCTTAGAGAGCAATGCCTGGTAAGGTGCATTGAATTGATATTTTGCATAGGATCACTGGCTAGCAGGGGGAAAGCCTAGCTTAAAGCCAGACAATGGATTAGATCAGAATATAAAAACAGAGCAGAGCTCTTTTTGCATGGTGTGTGAATGAGAAGAAGATGCAATGGATAAGGAAAAAAACATATATGCAAAAGTAGTAGATTTTGTGTTTGTGTGTGTGTGTGTGTGTGTGTGTTTGTGTGTGTGTAGGTGTGAATCTGTGTGTGTGTGTGTGTGTGTGTGTGTGTGTGTGTGTGTGTGTGTGTGTGTGTGTGTGTGTAGGTGTGAATCTGCGTGTGTTTGTGTGTATGTGTGTATGTGTGTCCATGAGTGGTGCAAATTGTTTCTTCTTTGTATTGTGGTTATTAGAAATTTGAAAGAAGAGAAAGAGGGAGACTGAGAATTAAAAGTGAAAAAAGAATTAAATAAGAATGGAACAAAGGTGGCAGTCACAATCTCCTTCTAGACAGCAGACCAATGGGGTACCTAAAAAATGAGGAAATAGTTTGGAATGGTTAACAGGCGAGTATCACTGTGATAACTACAGAATCAACACTTATGGGTATAGAGCTGTGGGAGAGAGTGGACTGAACTAGTTATCAGTGTAAAGAATATCCTACTAATGTACATAACAACATGGTTGGGTCTGGCATTTATGAACATCTTTGGACTGCTGTATCTAGAGCTATAACTCCCTGACATCAAAATGGATGTGTCAAACTTATGGGAAATATTGCCAAGCTTAAAAAGACCCTTTAGGGTTGTTAAAAACCAAACAGTCAGTTTGTAGCTCCAAAATTAAAGACCATGACAAGAAAAGGAGCGTAGTGTACACCCATACCAATACTTTGCATTCTAATGACTGCTTCCCAATTATTACCAGCCACAGTACATAAATCACTGAGTAATATGGTGAGGTGCCACCACACTCAATTCAATAACACAGCCCAAAAGCCACATTATATCTCACCATAATCACTAAAGATGGAACAAGGGAAGTGTACATCTGTAACAATACTTTGTAGTCTCAATAGAGGCTTCACTCTAATTGTCAAACTCTGAACCACCAGAAAATTCACCTTAGTTCCAAAGAATTTGCACTGGTCATCCAAAAAACAAGTTTCATCTCACCACTTAAACATTTTTGTGACAATGGAAACTCCCAGAATAAAAAGTGATCAATCCACAATCTGGTGTAGTCACGCCAGTTTTAATCTACATATATGTAAAAAGTTGCAGGCACATAATAACTAATCTCTTTCAACCCCTACATCCTGGGACTTCATCAGAGTTAGTAAAACAATGTGTCATTTTCTTTTATAACCTTTGACCCCTCCTCCTTGTTTAACCTATCACACATTTAAAGTCATACCATCTATATAAAACATTACACTACACTATACTGCCTTGAACAGAACAGGTGTTTAAACTGAATTCATATAATACCACAACTAAAAATAAAAAATAACTAATCTAATACTGTAAAGATTTCATTTTTGAAAACACATGCTAAGAACACAGAGTCATTTAATCAATAGGGGCCATTGTGTTGGTGTTTAACTGCCACTGCAGTTCTTTTAATTCTAATCTGATTTTCCATGGTCCCCTCTTGTCACCTACTTCAATAGCATCTATAACATAGAAACCGAATGCATGATCCCTGTATTCCTGTATATGTTTCCATAATGCATTTTTTTTGTTCATTCACCCTGATGTCTTGAAGGTGTTCATAATATCTTTCCTTTAATGCTTTCTTAGTTTTACCTATGTAATAACAATGACAACTCCTGCACTGAGTTATGTACACCACTCTTTGGGTGTAAAATTTACAGCACTTGGGGGCAATTAATTCTACCTATACCCACAACTCTTATAAACTCACGCTTCTGTATGTGGGGACAGAGTTTACATCTACCACACTTTTATGTTCCTGTTTTTTATGGCCTCTGTTGGGTCTGTTCCCAATCCTCTCAATATAGTTCTTCACACATCAATCTTTTTTATAAATAATGCAAAGGGCGTTACCCAATTTCTTCTGATGTATTCCACTAGGTTCAAAGACTTTTCCAATTCCTGTAAATAACACCTCTAATGTTTTCAGCATCGCTATTATAGGTAAGAACACAACCCAGAAATGGGAATATTCTCTGGAACTTCCTCAAGAATTGGAATACATAGAAAGACATCAGGATGGATAGCAGCACCATAAAATACAAACAAACTGGTTAACAGACACACCTTATATACATACATGCTTACGTCTCAACAGCTTACTACAATATGACAGACAGACTTGCATGTGGTTGGTATTTATACACTTGTGCAAGCCCTTGGATAGCTTCTTAAAGCTGTACAACACAGATATTGATCTACATCTAGTAAATTAGTCAGCCTACATCACAGACTACTGGTGGTTACAATCAGCCGAAAGCAGTAGTCTGAGAAGGTTCTAAGGTCAATAGAGACTAGGCTGAAGATATTGAAGCTGACCTGAGCAAAATCTCAAGAACTCAAGGAAACACTCAGGGCTCTGGTACCTCAGGAAGAAGAGAAAATGGGCAAAAATGCATATTGGCAATTAATATGTACAACCCCAAACAGAATATCACAGTCACAAAAAATGTATGTAGGGAGTGCTTCTGTAGAAATAACACTGGATACAGGATACTGGTTTTCCAGTTTCTTCCAAAACAAAAGTGGCATATATGCTAACTTAAAATAAAATACATACATATATGCATTAATAGACAGGCAACAAAATTCACATGCCAGACTTTAGTCTCATCCAGTTTTCTTTTAAATATGTTTATAGCTGGCAAAGTCTTTTTTTTCACAGAAGACAAAGCATGGTAAGTTCCCCAACCCTGCTTCTAGATTTTGTTGGGTAGTTAGTGTCTTCCCTTTTTATTTATCACAAGGTAGTTATCAGACAGTAATCTATCTCCTGGAAAAAAATTCCTCTGGCTCAGTATGCTGTACCAAACCTGCCCCCTAACTTATTCTTGAGACTATGATACCATGTTATTTTCAAGATGTCCACTCACATTTTACACCTCTTTATCTCTCCCTCATAAGAGACATGGTACCTTACATTTTCAATATGCAAGACTTATTCTGTTTTTGGAAAAAAAAAACACCCCATCAGGGATATTGATTTTAGGCTGATGCTCAGTTTGATCCCTCTAGAGTAAATCCATGAACAGATAACTTTATTCCCAGCTGCTTGAATATATAGATTACAACTCCATACTCTCCCCATAATAGCATGGCTTTAGAACTTCTTTTAGCAAACTAGCAGTCACACGTTCTCTTATTAGTCAGATGTATAGTCATATGAAGAAGGCATTATTGCTAAAACCCTGTTTCTCAGCTCTAAAGGAGAATTTGAAACTGTTAATCTTTGCTAGGAATGTTATTGCTCTGTGATCTCAGTGAAGAAGTCGTGCAGTGATGCAGTAGTGTAGCAGTGCAGTGGTGCAGCAGTGCAGTGGTGCAATGGTACAGTGGTACAGCAGTACAGTGGTGCAGTGGTGCAATGGTACAGTGGTGTTGTGGTGCAGTGGTACAGTGGTGCAGTGGCACAGCTGTGTAGTGGTTTTCATTCTATCCCACTGACAGGGATTTTTGGATGCATTCAGGTTCTAATGTGTCACAAGATAGTAACTATAAGGCAGAGGTCCTCCAAGCATCAGTCCTTGGCTTCATCCTGCTTTCATTATTAACAACTGACTTTTGGAATTCCAAAAGTAAATCTAACATTGTATACAGAAAATATAGTATTATTAAGGTCAACTTCCTTAGCTAAAACATTGAAGGAGCAATTCCTTGTGTAGAACCGAGTGCTTGCTAATGAATTAATCATTAACTCCACCAAATCTACAGCTGCATTTTTTCACCTAAAAAAGGCTTTGATCAATTTGTCAGAAGTGCCTGGTTGTGTGCATCGATCAAACTCTTTGAAGCACACACAAGCAAATAAGTCTTGAATGAATTGAAATTCTCTTCCCAAATGTCCATCTTTCTCACCAGGAATGCATGCCTTGCAAGTATACTTCTTGCCCTCATGTTAAGGCTGGAGAACCCACTGCTTACTGTAGTCCTGAATTCACTCAAGGACACCTGACTGATAGAAAGTGCTTGACATAAAAACTTGCACTTTCCTTCCCTTTCCCTGGACAGACCACACCACTGCCTGTCTTTGTGTAATGTTAAATATCTGACAGTCATGCTCCAGAGCAACATTGCTGTTAAATTCACATTTTTTGCAGGTTGATTAATGATCAATATTATCTATTCTCCTTGGCAAAGAAATTAGATTTTAGGAATGCTGTTATTCTTATACTTTCAGTGTCCTGCATTCCCACTCCATTTGTCTCTTAACAAAAGAGTATTTTTCCAAGGTAGTACCTGCATCATGGAATGTCCTATCACAAGAACTGATTATGATCAATGACCTTATGGTGTTTAGAGGAAGAATATAAATGTAACTGCATTTGTGATGTGAGACAACTGTGGTTTACTGTGGAGAAATTGCTACTTCTCTTCCCTTCTCTGTTTTACCTGATGATTTTATTAGGTGGGCTATACAGTGGCACAGTTTGGCTCTTGGCTGGTGTGCTTTCTCTTTGGAATTTGCATGTTGTCTCTGTATCCACGAGGGGTCTCAATAGGTGCTTGTTTCCCTACATATCACAAAAACTTCCTGTAGCTGATTGGCATTTCTCAGAATCTGCACATATGTGTGTAAAAGTAAGTGTACTTGCATTCTGCCATGTGCAGGATTAGATTCTCTGCCTTGTTCCCACTGAGTATCAGGATAGAGTCTAGCCCCCAACCCTGAAATGGATTAAGGGAGTAATCAGAAAATAAGTGAATGAATTAAGTTTTGCTGATGGTTTCTATGACTGTTAGTGCTCGCTTGATTTTTATATGCAACATACTTTTATGTACGTAGTTACATGGAAGATTTAATTTCTTAAGTAACTTATGTTTCCTATTAACACCTCTATTAATGCCCAAACATTGTTTATTGTTGCATATTATTCTTATAATATTTCTAAATCAGACTAGTTTGTTTTTATACCATCAACGTTGATTTGCTCCTGATTAGTTCAGTTGTTTTATCCTGGAATGGTAGAGACCAGTGTTATTCCTTTAACTCATTATTTATTCCTGTCCAGTCAGCATAATTCTATCACAATAGTTATTAAATGGTTAGTTTTCTAGCCTGACAGTTCACACTTCACTAAGATTATACCATGAGCTATAGGTTACAAGATGGCAATCAGCAATTGAATGTGGTGCAGTTTTGTCTGATGGAAAAGCCTAATTCATTCATTTATCCACTCTCTCATGTACCCACTTTATCCATTTCAGTGTGACAAGGGAGCTGGAAACTGTCACAGCAACCAATGGGCTTGAGGCAGAGAAGACTCCTGGATGGGATCCCAGTCCATGGCAGGACATATGGAAACACCCAGAAAGTTTACAGGATCATCAGGTCTGCTAACAACATGTCTTTGGAATATGGGCCAAATTTAGAATACTAAACAAAACCCCACACATGGGCACAGTCTCATTACAGTAGGTATCCAGCTCAGAAACATAAAACCAAGAGCTGTAGGACAGTTACATTTAACTGCTGTGTAACTAACTCGTCATTGATACTTAATAAAATGATACCAGGTAGATAATCACTTCTGCTGTAATCTGGTATTAGATGACTTAACTCTTTGGACAGGATTCAGAAACAATTTGTGTAACATAGAAAGGTTATTTATGCAATTCATGGACACCTGGAAGTCATTGGTGATTCAAAGACAAGGCTCAAACAGGTAGAAATTGCATAATATATAGCACATTTCAGTTGGATGATACTGTATGCAAATGAATCAGGAAATATTGGGATTGTGAATCAGGAACATCATATATGTTTTTTGCTCAAATGAACATGTTAGAACATAAGCCTATATAACAAAAATGTTGGAATCTCAGCAGAACTGGTTCAGGAATTTATTCTGCTCAAAACATTCCATGGCAATGTTTGTACTAGTGTCTATGCCTTACATACCATGGCAGAACTAATTTCTAGATCCGCCTGTGAGTTAATGGTTACCATCTGTGACTTGTGGCAGCCACTTATGGCACCTCCAGGAATGCTTATATCACTTACACCACTGGACACTAAGTCATGTATTGTCTTACCCATTTTGGTCACAGGAGCATTTCTGTGTCCAACAAGGATGTATTTTGACATTACCTATTATCTGTCTTGACACTATTGGACCAATTCATTTATGTCTCAATTCACTATGTTGAAGATTATGTTTGGTTCCCCAAAAATCATGCTTCTGTGATGCCTTCATTTACTGTCCTCAGTCCTAGGTGTGACTGACTAAATACATACTGCAATTACTCTGCATTTCACATTTGGATATCTGCAGCAACAAGAATGGCTAGTATTCTTTGAAATGTTAGATGGCCTGCAATACAGATGGCCTCAAAGCAAGCATGTTTATTTCATATGGTGGACATCTGCATGATATCATCATGTGATGCATATATGACCTCCACCACCACTTTCAGCAGGGTGAATTGTCAGAAGGACTGTTATCTGTCAAGTGTAGGAATCATAGTACCTAGAAACATACATCTCAGTGTATTTGTAATAATGTGTAATAACTACTTGCTAAAATGTCATGTATTATAGGTGATACAGACCCTTGAACTATGGTGATGACACTAGTGTGACATCAACTTATATTAACTCAGTGCTGTTATAATGTAGCCCATGGCCAGGTATTTGTTGTTGTGGAATATGCATTTTTGTCTGTTCAAGATACACTTTCAGATGTCTTAACACCTTGAAAGGGGCACTGCAGTATGTTCTTGATAATGTCAATGCAATATTTGTTTGTAGCATGCAACATTATACAGGTGTCAGGAGCTTGGCTACCCAGGCTGTGACCACTCTGTGATTCCACCTGAGAACCATGCAGCATTATACATATGTCAGGAGCTCGGCTACCAAGGCTGTGCCCACTCTGTAGTTCCACCTAAGCACCATGCAGCATTATGCAGATGTCAGGAGCTTGGCTACCCAGACTGTGCCCACTCTGTGATTCCACCTGAGTACCATGCAGCATTATACATATGTCAGGAGCTCGGCTACCAAGGCTGTGCCCACTCTGTAGTTCCACCTGAGCACCATGCAGCATTATACAGATGTCAGGAGTTCGGTTACCCAGGCTGTGCCCACTCTGTGGTTCCACCTGAGCACCATGCAACATTATACAGATGTCAGGAGCTCGGCTACCCACGCTGTGCCCACTCTGTGGTTCCACCTGAGCACCATGCAGCATTATACAGATGTCAGGAGCTCGGCTACCCAGGCTGTGCCCACTCTGTGGTTCCATCTGAGCACCATGCAGCATTATACAGATGTCAGGAGCTCGGCTACCCAGGCTGTGCCCACTCTGTGGTTCCATCTGAGCACCATGCAACATTATACAGATGTCAGGAGCTCGGCTACCTAGGTTGTGCCCACTCTGTGGTTCCACCTGAGGACCATGCAGCATTATACAGATGTCAGGAGCTCAGTTACTAAGGCTGTGCCCACTCTGTGGTTCCACCTAAGCACCATGCAGCATTATGCAGATGTCAGGAGCTCAGCTACCCAGGCTTTGCTGACTCTGTGCTTCCACCTGAGCCACCGACACCTTAACAACCTTTGTTAATGAATGTGAGTGATAGCAGTGTCCAGCATGATGATGAAGATGGATATGGTGTCCCCTGGACTACGGACATTGACTCATGCAGTTTACCACAGGAAAAGTGGCAGTGTCGATCTTTCTAGATTACATGAGATATGATTTTCTGCACAATATTTACTGAGTTACGCCATTAGTAAGAATTATTTGAACTGTTTCTGAATCATTTATTGATATAACTCCTTAGGTACCCCTGAGCAGCGTATGTGTGTTCTAGTCCTCATTTTAGGCATTTGGATAAGAAGTCCCATTTCTGTGCAAGCATAATTGTGTAAGTATGCGTCTATATGCCATATATCTACCTACTGAGTTTATGTAGGATTAAGAAATCAGATATTTATCCAGATGCTAGATTTTATTTAGCATTGACATTTTTTATGCTGTGTTACATTACTGTAAAGGTTTAAATAAATAGTTTATTGTCACATTTTTTGCATACATACATACATACATACAGACAGACAATGTGGGTAGCATCTCCAATTGCAAAGGTTCATAGGCAGTACAAGAAACCACTGAGAAGCTTTGTACAGTTTTTCAACTGCCTTAGAGTACTGTCTGGTTAAGAGAATTGTTCAGAGTCCCAAAGTAGCCAAACAGAGGCTGAAAGAATCAAACTCCCTCAGCTGTAGTAAGCAGCTCATGAACAGCTCATGGCTTTAATTCTTCATGCTAGCTGCCAATAGGTAAGATACAGCATGTCAGCCACCATTCCAAGCTTTGTAGCAGGATCATTTATTTTCTCTCTCCTACAGCATGTCTCAATTGCCAAAACATGCTATTATCAACACTGGGATATGGGCTTCCCATTCTGGTCTTATACTCAGGCTGTAATTCCCACTGAATACAAATGGCAGGGAATAAAATCTGTAGGATTTATACTACTCGCACCCTCTTTACTCCACCACTATAAGCTCATTGAAAGTACAGACTAGTTCTCCAAGAATAATTAGCTTGTCTTTCTTCTTTGCTCATTGATCTTCAAGTTCTAAAACAAGCATATTGTCTATCAGTAAAAAGTAAACTTCCCATTCAAGAGATCATGTATGAGCAGAGAAACTCATGGGATAACTGCATATCCATTGCATGTTTGCCTTTTAAAATCACATTGGGTGAAAGGAGTTTGTCAAGTCTAGGACCAGCAACCTGGAACCACTTGCCCACAGAGATCAAATATCAAGATTCCACAGAAACCTTTAAAAAAGCCCTTAAAGAACAATTACTCCATAAATCTGCTTACAAATGATTTCAAAACAGCATGTATTATTTCTAAATTAAATAACTGTAAGCTCCATAGATACCTCACTGATATATATTTTATCTTATCTTACTATATTCTGTTTTCTACATGTAGCATATGTGTTTGTACATATGTAAGTGTACATATGTAAGTTAATTTATCAATGTTGTATTGAAATAAGTAATTGTACACTAATGGACACCATGAATTTAACTTTATATTCTTATTTACCGCTGTACTCTGTTTTCATGCAGCATATTGTTGTTTTTGTCTATTTTGTACCACTTGTGGTACACTGGGCATGACTGAAAAGGATTAATGGACCGTTTCACCCATCTAGTTAGCAAATGGAAAACAATAAATAAATAAAATGAAATAAATAAATACACACATACATACATTGACAGATTTACTGTATATTATACCATGACCCCCCATTAATATTCCAAAACGTGCATGCTGATTGGCCAGCGTGCACATTGTAAATCGAGTTATACTAATGGAAAAAGGTCCGGTCACCCGGACTTTTTTCCGTTAGTATAACTCTATTTTTAAAACACTGTCTCGCTATGTTAAATGGGTTTAACATAGCGAGACAGCTTTAAAATAAGCAACGACGATCTCTGTTGCTTATTTTAGCTGTCTCATGCTAAACCCATTTAACATAGCGAACAGGTTTTAAAAAAACAAGCAACGGAGAAAGCAAGATCTCTGTTGCTTTTTTTTTACTGTTTCGCTATGTTAAATGGGTTTAACATAGCGAGACAGTTTTAAAATAAGCAACGGACATCTCCGTTGCTTATTTTAAAGCTGTCTCGCTATGTTAAACCCATTTAACATAGCAAAACAGTAAAAAAAAGCAACAGAGATCAGATCTTGCTTTCTCCGTTGCTTTTGCCCACAGCTCTGATGTACTGCGCAGGCGCGCAGTACATCAGAACTGCCGCGGATGCCAGACATCTGCGGAAAGGCAGCAAACAGGCATTATACTATGCCATTATTTAAGAAAAGTAATAGTTTCTTTTCTTAAATAATGTCATGATAATAATAACCACTTCTGGGTGTGGGTAATGCTGTATTTACCCACGGTTGGCTTTGTTTGGTCCCTTGGGCTTCGCCCTCTGGACCAAATCACGCCAACCGTGGGTAAATCCAGCATTACCCACACCCAGGCGTGGGTTATTGCGATATTACTTTTTACTTTTAAGGTTTGATATCAGAGATATGAGGACAATAATCCATTTGGGAAGAGATTTTTATGATGTGACTGACATTTGAAAGGTTTATTGGAAATATATGCATGAGACTGAAAACAGTACTGTAGCACAATGTAAATATATTTATTTCAGTGCTTGAGACTGAATTTAAAAATAAACATAACTGTGCAGTTCAGGACTTTCAACACTGATGAAAATAATTTAAAGACATTGTCTTTTAGGATAATGAAGTGCATGACATTAAACAATATACAACAAAAGGAATGTATGCATTGGGGATGGGAAGTGTGGTTAACAATAGATGCTAAGAAAGGGAAAATTCAACATATAGCAGTTATTATTCCTATAATTAATTATTATTATTGTGAATGGCAATAGTGGACTTATTCATAACTGGGGGCAACCTAAGGCATGTGGTAGCTCAGGTGGATGTAAAATATCCTGTGGCACTTATCAAAAAGAATGGGGAAAACTATAGTGAAGCGTGAGTAGGATATTTATATAGAGAAAAAAGTCAATATAAAGGTAAAACATTTTTTTCAGGCTGACAATAAAAGAAAAGAGGGAATCAGAAAAACATTAGATGACAGCTATAGGCAGTAACAATATCTCTCTCTCTCTCTCTCTATATATATATATATATATATATATATATATATATATGTACATTTGCTAATTATGAAGGCATTAGATGGAACAACAATTACTTTAGCATTTACATTTTCCCTATGAATATTGGAATTTGTGTAGGCTTCTTGTTTTAATGTTATATTTTGTTAGGCTATGTTATTAGTGGTTGATTGAAGCAGTTATAAATAAGGAAGATTAGTAGCTTTTCTCTGAATTAGCTGTGCATTAGCATATTTTGGAGCTCAGAAGGGAGAGTCCTAGAGTATGGCAGCCAGAATAGAGACAGTGTGCTCCATAGATAAGAGTGAGTTATTAGATCTGCTCAGTACTACTGCAGCATTGGCTTGTGAACGTAGTTGGTATGGTATATTTCTGATGGCTAGATGGTGGCTAAAGGGAGGAGTGGAATTATTGTAAATAGTTTTATGTACCTTGCATAGGTGCAGTAGATCAGTGAGCCCTTCAATAGGGAGTCAACATGCTTGTTGGAGTGTGAGACAGAGCTGCTCATTCTGAGGTGATAGGAGGGTGAATTTGCATATTTTATTTGAAAGATTTTGTAATTCTTTGATGGTTTTGGTAGAAGAATTTGTGAGCAATGAAAGGAAATATTCTAAATGGGGCATACATTTTTTGCAAATGACTTTTCTTCCTTTGTGATGATAAATTGTGACATTTTGTGTCATCTGTAAAGACTGGAATTATTTGTGCAGTATATTAGAACAGGTTAAGGTGGATAGGTTCAATACTTCACTTTTGAAACTTAAACTATTACAAAAATAATCTATTTTTATATTAAAGTATGAAACTTTAGTCCCTAAGGGACTTAATATAGAATGTAATTGGAAGGTTTAATTGGGTAAATATTTTGTAATGATATACTTGTTTTAGTTATTTTATTGAATAATTAGGGGAGACTGTTTTGTATATAAAGGATGTGTGTTATTGGTGCTTTTTATACTCAGTAAAGGCTTTTTAGCCGAAGCGCTAAGAAATCTTTTATCTGAATAAAATACGGTTGTTTAGAAAACTGCTTGGTGGATTTCTGGTCGTGTGTGATCTGTTGTTGCTGCATCTGGAATTATTTTTACCCTAAGGTATTTGAAAGAGGGAATCTATATTCTATAGACTAGTTGTTATATGAAAAGGGAGTGACTAGAGGGATAGTTTACTTAATTTCTGAGATGTACCAAAGATCATTACTTTGCGTTTTTAGTGCTTAAGGTTAGTCATTTGTCAGTTAGCCTGAGACACATGTTCTGTAGTGTGTCCTGAAGCCTTTGTAGTATAATATAATAGCTGTGGAGCAATCACAGAACACTGTGCCATCTGCATGAAGTATGACATTAGTAGGTTTTTTCTGAGCAGAAGTAAAGAATTTAGGAAGAGACTGAAGAGAATGCATACATGTATGTACCTTTGGGGAATACCTGCAGTGATTATTATTATCATTATTGTCATTATTATTACATTTATTTTTGTGTGTCATTGTGTGTGTGTGTGTGTGTGTGTCTGTGCATGTGTGTGTGTGTGTAGTAAGAGAATATGGGACTACTAGCTACTGAATTTTATTGTGAAGGTTCTGTGTGGCAACTAACTGGTAAACCAGTCTTATATGGGAGAGCCAAAATTTGAATATACAAGTGCATTGAAGATTGTGTGGTTAATAGAATTAAGTGTTTTGGAAAAAATCAGCAAACAAGGTTCCAGTACAGTGTCCTTTCTTGGTATTGATAAGTAGTGTGTGAGTTAAAAGTGTGTAGGGCTGTTTAGAAAACTCAGAGAGAAGACAGAATTTTGTACTAGTAGATGTAAGTGGTGAGTATACTTCATTACTAATTTTTGCCAAGGCATTATTTCATAGTTTATAATTTCATGTCTGCACCAGATGGCTAGAATTAAATTGCTCTTGAGACAGACAGCTGCTGCCCTGCTCTTATTACTACTTGGAATCATGCTTCATAGACCTGTGATAATATAGTCTCCCATCCCAAGGACTACTTCGGTTTCATCATTTGTCCTGGTCAACAGTATATGTTGGAAGTGAGGGGCAGGGAAGGTCAGGAGTCCTAAGGCTGATTACTGTTAGAAGAAATACTAACCATGGAAGATACTAAGGCTTCCTCAGATTCCTCCAAAGGAAGCTCACTATGACCTCCTGTTTCTTTTGTTTGAGTGATGCAGCTTCCTATAACTCATCCTTACAGCTGCCTGACAAGTGTCTTGCTCTGTTCTGTTTACATTGTCAGCACTAACTAGTGCATCTAAGGGTAATACTAAGTTGCTGCCTAACTGTGTTGTATTCAGCTCATCTGCACAATCAGAGTCATTATCATTAGGGCATGTTGTGATTGACTCTAAGCCCTGTATAAATTATAATCCAGGTCAACATTTTTTTCACACAGATAACTTCCTCCATTTAATGAGGTATTCTATTTTCTAGATGTGCCTGACTCAGTCAGAATATCAAATGCATTAGTGTACATTTTGCATGCCTTACATTTGTTTTAGATGTATCTTGGTAATCAGATCTTAGATACAAAAGAGGTCTGCCTCCTCCATATCGTAAGCAGCAGACTATTTGTGGTCAGTGGCAGTTTAACAATAAACTCACTGAACTACAGGAATGATTACTTATAGCTACCAAGCATAAAAAACCTACGTTTTCAAGGTAAACTAACATTATATCTGTATAAAGGTGGTAACTGACAGCAAACTCAAAGTTTAGCCAGAGAATGTGACTAAACATTAAATGATTTTAGCAGGCCACTGGGCAATAGCTAATTATTTTATAATTTTCCCAATGCCACAGAAGAAAAACTATTAAGATTAAGTTTATGGTAAACCTTCCAAGAACTTCAAATTATACAAAATATAGCATAATATAGGTTGTACCATTAGGCGGCTAAACATGTGAAAACTAATTAAAGGATCACAGTTAACGATTTGCTAAACCAGCCAACATTTAAATTTACCAAAAAGGGCTTAATGAATAATGTAACATCAAGAAAAATATCAGGTATTGCAAGATAATCTTCAAATGAACAACAATGCTACATCAAAAGAAATCCCAATCCCTCTGCACCACATGCTCCAGAATCCTCAACCTCATTACCACAATCAACAGAACATGCTGGAGGGACAGGTTCATAACCCAGAGACTGTCCATGCTCTGGAATAGATTTCCCATACATGTCAAGCAGAGCACCTCACTGGCCCTCTTCAAGAGAAATCTTGATGAGTGGATGGGAAATAGAAAGTTCACTGCGGGGATCACTCCAGTGGCTCTAACTGATAGAGGCACTGGGAACTAATGTCAGGCGGCACAATACAAGGGCACTTCTATGGGCTAGGCTTGTAAAGGCTCCAGGACCATTAGCCT
>NC_056732.1:403674925-403742425 GCF_019279795.1 Protopterus annectens
TAAACTTCTTTTTACAAGGCTTAGTATATGTACTAGTTCTAATACATCCTTGTGCAGTCTTGGTTATTGTCACATCTAAAAAATCAACAGTCACTAATGAATAATTGTTGTATTCTCAGGATCAGTGTTGTGCTAATTACTGATAAAAGTATTAAGTTACTATTGCTAGTTACTTTTCAGTGAAAGTAATATATTACTATTACGCATTACTTTTCTATAACAGTAATATATTACTATTACTAGTTATTAATTAAAGTAATGTGTTACTGTTGTGTTACTTTTACATAAGTATAGTTTATCAATTGTCATACTGAGATTTACTCACTCATTATTTGTGTGAGGAATGCATGCTTACTGAACATGAATATGAGTGTATTATTAAAGTTACCATTTTACAGTTTACAAAGCCCCACAGACTAGTCTTTATAGTCAGAGAGGCACAAATAATACTTAAACCAAACTACACACAGCCAGCAACACAAGACCCTTAACAACTCTTTAAATTTTCAACAACATACATTAGGCTAATCTGTTAAAACTGATGCTGAGGATACAAAAATGCTTACATAATGTGTCATATAGGTATAACACGGCTACTATCGCAACAAATTCAACCAAAATATCACCTTATATAAATACTTAGAATGACTACATATTTCTGTTGTCTTGAAGAAGGAACAGCCTTTCAAAGTGTTTGTCAGTGACTCTATTTCTTCTTGCAGTCAGCACTTGTCCACCAAGACTAAATAGGCATTCAGCAGATGCACTAACTGGCAGAGCTGTATTAATGTTCAGAAATATCTTCTTGACTATAGGGTAACTGTTGAGAGAAGATATTTTTCTGGAAGGGTAAGCCAGGTACATGTCCATCTGAAAAGATTTGCTGAAACTGGCTGGTGCAGACTCTTTGAAGTTGAAGAAGCTGTTGCATTGGGAACAGTCAATGTCCGATCACACTTATTGCGAACCACCTCAGAAGCTTGGGTACTGTGACTAGCCTTGTTCCAAGCAGCATAGCATTTGGCTATAGTGCTTTGCATGATCTTTTTATATTGTGCATCATCATAGCAGATGCTTTAGATGACCCATGTGCAGGTTCATCCAGTTTCTGCATGGCATCAAGGAGCAGAGCCTTGACTCTGAGTTTCTGCTCTTTGCTCTCCATCCATAGCAAATTGAATTGTAGATGCACTATGCTAGCCAGAATGAGCCCTTCTTGCTCCAGAAGGTGATCAGATCAAGCCTTAGTACTTTTAAGAAGCGTATTATCTAGCGGTACGAGTTTCACAGACTGCCTGACTTCAGACAACTTGTTTTTCAGGCACATAATAGTGAAGATCAAGATTCCCATGAAACTTTTCAGCTCTGACTGCAGGATGTCCAGAGCCATTGCCAAGGGCTGCATTGCTTGCACAAGTTCAGCAACAAAAGTAATTTCTGTGGGCCTGAAAATGGCAACTCCAGTCTGTTCACATAACTCATTCAACAAGCCTTCACTCTTAGTTGCAATGTGGAGAATTCTCTCCTTCGTGTAGAAAGTGGAATTCATGATATGTCATTGAGAACAATCAACATCAGATTACACTTACTGAGAACCAACTCAGCAGCTTGGGTGCTGTGACTAGCCTTGTTCCGAGCAGCATAGCATTTGGCCATGGTGTTTTGCATGATCTTGTTATACTGTGCATCATCACAACAGATTCAGCATCATGCATGGCAACTAGAGTCAGTGTGTGTGTGCTGCACATCTCAGAAGGAGGAGGCAACAATCTCGCTCTGCCCTGACTGATTCAGCATGGCTGTCACACTGCTGTAAACCACCTCACCATCCTCCTTATCTTGGGAGAGAATGCTTTTAGTCTGAAATCTCTCACATTCCATGAAGATAGTGAAAGTCTTTACAAAATCACTGCCATTGTCAGTAAGTGTCACAGTCACCTTTTGATCTATCTTGTACTTGATGTGAATGCAATCAGTAGTTGACATTATGAGATCATATGTGTGCCTCCCCTGTATTCTGCAGCATGAGCAACAGCTGACTTTCATTGAAGTGTGACAGTTGATCCAGTGGGCGGTGACACCAGAAAAACTGCAATTCTGATGCGTCCAAATGTCAGCCATAGTGCAAATAGTTGAAATGCTTGCTAAGGTTTCCATCAGATTCTCTTTCATATCACCGAACTGTTTCTCCACCCGTTCAACAAGAGTTTTTCTGCTCATGACCACCTTTCCCGGTTCCAGGCCAGTTACAAGGTTGATGAAGGATGGCTCTTCAACAATGCATGTCATTCACCACAAAGTCAAATAATAACCCCTTTAATACACTTAGTGGCTAGAGGGACTCAGGCTAAAACCCTGTACCTTGCGTACAGGGGAAAAAGAGCCTAAAGTCCCTAGCCACCACCACTTGTGAACTTTGCCCAGTTTTTTTTGTGCTAAGAGTTGAGAGCTATTGTGAAAACTGAATTTGTATTCCCTCATTATTGGCTTTGTTTGTCCAGGTTTTTTTTGCTAAGAGGTTGAGAGCTGTGGTGAGAAGTGAGAACTGAATTTGTATTCCCCCATTATTGGCTTTGTTTGTCCAGGTTTTTTGTGCTAAGAGGTTGAGAGCTGTGATGAGAAGTGAGAAATGAATTCACTAAATGATAGCCATTATGTTTCAGTATTCCTATTTTTCAGAAAGCTGCTGATTTTGCATAGTGGTATGCTGCTTTGACTCTAGTGCATAGGGACCTGGGTTCAAGCCTTACCAGTGAAATGCAAGGTGGTAACACAACATTTTATTCTAGCAACTTTACAAAATTATGCAAGCAATGTTTAAAATGTGCCCCTGGTAAGTCCATAGCCACCACCACTTGTGAGGTTTTTTTTGTGCTAAGAGTTGAGAGCTATGGTGAGAAGTGAGGAATTATTTTGTATTTCCCCATTATTGGGCTTTGTTTGTCCAGGTTTTTTGTGTTAAGAGATTGAGAGCTATGGTGAGAAGTGAGAACTTAATTTGTATTCCCCATTATTGGCTTTATTTGTTCATGTTTTTTGTGCTAAGAGGTCAAGAGCTATGGTGAGAAGTGAGAAATTAATTCACTAAATGATAGCCACTAAGTTTCAGTCTTCCTATTTTTCAGAAAGCTGCTGATTTGGCATAGTGGTATGTTGCTCTGATTGTAATGCATAGGCTCCTGGATTCAAGACTTGTTAATGAAATGCATGGTGGTAACACATTTTATTCTAGCAACATTACAAAATTATACAAGCAATGTTTAAAGTGTGTCCCTGGTTTTTGACCTTTTGTCCCCCCCCAAAAAATGAAATTGAAAATAAGTGTGAGAAACTGTGCAAGTTGCCTATGGCTTACACTCTAGTCATTCTATTTATAGTGTGGGTGTGAAAGTAGACATTTATGATGGAAATGTTCTGAATTAGGCAAGTTTGTCATTATTGGTTCATGCATTTTGTTTCATTGCCTACAGTACAGTCTACTGGAAAAATGTTCAAACATTAAATTTAAAATGCGCTCTGTTTTACAAGTGTGCTGTATTATACAAGGAATATAATTTAATAACGTCAGGAAGGTGTATCAAAGAAAAGAACACATGCATGTTTCTTGTTTTTGTGTGCAAGGGGCCAATGATTTGAAAACAGCCCAAAGTTAATCTTTATCCAGCACTGGCCAGATGCATTTTCTTTGGATGTGGTGTGGGTTTCAATGCTGTTTCAATGAATGCAAGTTTCAAGGGCAGAGAAGTTTTAATGCCAAGTCTGTTTTCATTGTGAGACAGTATTGCTTTGTTTACCAGATGTCTATTAGTGCTTATGCATTGTTGTGCTGTAAAACATAAAAATAAAATCCAAATAATCGTTGTAGAAGTAAAGCAGTATGCACACATTAGTGTTTATGGTAAATGGGGCAAAATAGCCAGGTAATGGGACATTGGACCGGCTGCAGGGGGACTCTGGTGCCATATTTTGGTTGTCTGTTCTTCAGTTTGTGTTTGAAAGTTGGTATACCACAATTCCATTGGAGTAGGTGAGGTTAGATAATTATGTATGCAAATTAGATGTTAATCAGCGTATAGATTTGTACCAATTTTTCATGGGCCTTGTCCAGATTTTTGATGTTTCCAGGTTGAGAGGTATGCTGCTGTAATAGAAGGTTGTCTCAATGATTTTTTGTCCAACTTGTCAGCACCTGAATCAACCGCCTTCCTTTTGAGACTATCTAGCTTTGCAGTTGTGCTAGAATGTGATGTAGGTCTTCTTTCTCAGCAGACAGAGCTTACATTTCACATCAATGTTTTTGCCATCATTTGTAATTAGTTCAAAGAATTCCGTGTATGCAGATCATTCAAATGAACTTTGACTTTCCATTTGTTAGTGAAAGAAGAAAAATAAATGCTTGTGCACGTCATGTGCAATGACATCATCACCATAGAGTAACATAAAGTGCACAGATACTTGACACTCGATTCAAGCTCAGTTTTGCTGGGCATTAAATCGTATATGCCCTGAAATGAGGATTTTATTATTTATTTGTTTACCAGGAAAGTCTGACTTGGAACAAAACCAATTTTCAGCAGAGGCATGGTGAGAAACACTCCTGATGCATGTCCTTATGATGTGGGAGGAAACTGGAGAAAACCCATAAAAACACTGAGAGGACGTGCAGACTCCACACAGAAGGCACCCCAGCCCAGAATTGAACCAGAAAACCTCTTGGTGTGAGGTGACACCACAACTGCTGCACCACTGCACCATCCATTTATTTTACATTTGTTTACTGGGATGGTCCAACTGGGTCAGAAAGAACCAATTTTCAGCAGAGGCCAGGAAGAAAAGCTCCAGTTACAGACTGTAATGTACAAACTTTATAAGCATTGTAAGCAGTGCAGTATAGTATGCAATATTAAAGGAGCAATAACAATGCGGTAGAGATGCAATAACAATACAATAGAAATGCAAGACATACATACATTGAGATGGGGCAGATGACTAAACATTTTTACAAGTAGAAAGTAAACACTGTATGTACAGTAGAATAGAAATAAAAGCAGTATATACATTGAGATGAGGTAGATGAGTAAACATTTTTTACATAGTAGAAGGTAAAACATTGCAGGTACAGTTGACTATCATATTAACATCTTAGATGGGACGCATACCTGGGTTTGGGACATAAACTAGATGAGATAAGATGATAACTTACAAGAGAACCTAGTGTTTTGTCAACATTTAAACAGGCCTGCACATGAATTGCACTGTACAATGGCATAGCTTAAAATGCCATTCATATGAATAAATGTTCAGACACAATAAACAAACTATAAATATAACTATCAGGTAGTGTATAAGGTTAGGAGATGCACAAAGGAGTGGACTAATAAATAATCATCACAGAAGCACAATGTTACATTTGTAAGACTAAAGTCTTCAGCAGACAATAGCTGTAACACATTTTCAGCATCCCCACACTTTTCTTGCATCTTAATTATTTACTTAGCAGGATGAAATGTATTTTTGTATTGCTTTATGATTATTGTATTAACTCAAACTTTTCAGCTATGCAATCATTCTGCATTTTACAGATATCTCTGTGTGCGTGCTTTGTCAGCTAAGCAATCATTTTGCATTTTACAGATGTCTGTGTGTGCGTGCTATTTGAATGTGTGCATGTGCATGTTTATTTCTCAAAGTTGTAGCAATACAATGTATTACTGCTCTACCAGCTGAAATATAATGTATAGATGTATATAGTATAATAATGCAATGTTAAAGTTGTTTAACCCTTGACAAATACAATATTGTTACCATTTATAAAGTTTTTGCTTCCTTGACCTTTTTCTGTTAACTACCAACAGGTGTAGTTTTTATTTTGTTTATTCATTCATTTTTGCATTTCTCCCTTCAATATCCAGATGTATGTTCCCAAGTTATAAGGTGAGGGTGACTAGACTCAGTCCAAAAACCAAATACATTCTTCTGAATGGATATTGTGCCAGCTGATTACCACAGATACAAGTTTGCTAACAAATACAAGTTTGCTAACAAATGGTACGAAATATTTTTGAATTAAATTTTAGATCGACAACATATTGAAATTAAATTATTCAATACCTGACACCATTTGTGCATTTCTTATTGAAAACAACAAATGCGTTATACATATCACCCACTTGTTTATTTAAGTTAGCATTTAATGCCAGTTTTAGGCAGCTGAAAGTAACCATACCTTTAGAAAAGACAGCTGGTTCAAACCAATTAAAAGTTGCACAGTTTCAGACAATAATGGGGAAAAATAGAGGTACACATGGCACCAATTGACGTGAGATGTGTGTGTGTGTGTGTGTGTGTGTGTGTGTGTGTGTGTGTGTGTGTGTGTGTGTGTGTGTGTGTGTGTGTGTGTGTGTGTGTGTGTGTGTGTGTGTGTGTGTGTGTGTGTGTGTGTGTGTATGTGTGTGCATTAGTGTGCCTAGGGAGAAAAATAAAGAAACTGTGTGTTTGCCTGTGTATTAACAAGAAGGGGAGAGAAGTTCAAAAAGGTTTCCAACACTTGTTCTTGAGCTAGGCAGGGCCAGCATAAACTGCTGAAATTAATAAAGTTTAATAAATCTGGGCTTCAGCACTGAATAAGAAATTGTTTTCTTATCTGAACAGCTTACAATTCAAAGAGAAAGAGATGCTAAATATAAATGCACAATCAGATAGACACATACAAAGAGAGAGAGAGGAAGGGAGAGATAGAGACAGACAGTGAGCGAAAGAGAAAGAAAGTTTGCGAGGATGTGCTTGTTTGTGTGTGTGTGTGTGTGTGTGTGTGTGTGTGTGTGTGTGTGTGTGTGTGTGTGTGTGTGTGTGTGTGTGTGTGTGTGTGTGTGTGTGTGTGTGTGTGTGTGTGTGTGTGTGTGTGTGTGTGTGTGTGTGTGTGTGTGTGTGTGTGTGTGTGCACGTGCGTGTGTGCCTCTGTATGTGTATGTGTAAGAGAGAGATTGACAAAGACTGCAGGGACAGACTTATTTTCATATTCATATATCCAATGGTGTAACTAGGCATACTCAGTGTACTCAGTTTTTTCCGAGCATCTTTTGGAAATGTCAACATTCGATTCAAGCTAATGTAACACAAAAGTAATTCATATTTACATTTCTAGTTACTAAAAAAGTAATATATTACTATACTGCACGACTATATTGAAAATAGCATGTAATATTACTAGTTACTAACGAATGTAATATATTACAGTAATGCTTTACTTTTGTAACGAGTTACTCACATCATTGCTCAAGATACAGTATGAACTCTTGTAATGAAGATAAAGAACCCGCCCTCAACAAAAACACATAATCAATAAAACATTTATAAAATTTTATGTACCTAACAAACTGATTATCTTTTAAAATCATTGTAGTCTCCCAATAAGCCAACACAGTGCTTGCATAACTATTGCCACATAATGGTACCCATGGCTCCTCCAAGATTTTACAAATAGAACATGTCTTCAAAAATGAAGACACTGATCTCTAAAATCAATTCAAGTAGTAAACATAGTTTTATGGTGCTGCAACTCTTGTCTAAGGTTTTGAGAGGGGGAGATTTTGTGAATAAGACTGAATATATGGAGATGAAATGGATTATAACTATGCAGGCTGACAAGTGCTCAGGTTTGTTATAACCCTACAGGCTGACAAGCACTCAGGTTTGTTCTAACCATGCAGGCTGACAAGAACTCAGGTTTGTTCTAACCATACAGACTGACAAGCACTCAGGTTTGTTATAAACATGCAGGCTGACAAGCATACAGGTTTGTTATAACCATGCAGGCTGACAAGCGGACAGGTTTGTTATAACCATGCAGGCTGACAAAAGCTCAGGTTTGTTATAACCATGCAGGCTGACAAGAACTGAGGTTTGTTCTAACCATGCAGGCTGACAAGTGCTCAGGTTTGTTATAACCATGCAGGCTGACAAGAACTCTGGTTTGTTCTAACCATGCAGGCTGGCAAGTGCTCAGGTTTGTTATAACCATGCAGGCTGACAAGAACTCAGGTTTGTTCTAACCATGCAGGCTGACAAGAACTCAGGTTTGTTATAACCATGCAGGCTGACAAGAACTCAGGTTTGTTCTAACCATGCAGGCTGACAAGCACTCAGGTTTGTTATAAACATGCAGGCTGACAAGCATACAGGTTTGTTATAACCATGCAGGCTGACAAGCGGACAGGTTTGTTATAACCATACAGGCTGACAAAAGCTCAGGTTTGTTATAACCATGCAGGCTGACAAGAACTCAGGTTTGTTCTAACCATGCAGGCTGACAAGCACACAGGTTTGTTATAACCATGCAGACTGACAAGCGGACAGGTTTGTTATAACCATGCAGACTGACAAGAACTCAGGTTTGTTCTAACCATGCAGGCTGACAAGCGCTCAGGTTTGTTCTAACCATGCAAGCTGACAAGCACACAGGTTTGTTATAACCATGCAGGCTGGCAAGCGGACAGGTTTGTTTTAACCATGCAGGCTGACAAGTGCTCAGGTTTGTTATAACCATCAAGGCTGACAAGAGCACAGGTTTGTTATAACCATGCAGGATGACAAGTGCTCAGGTTTGTTTAACCATGCAGGCTGACAAGCGCTCAGGTTTGATAGAACCATGCAGGCTGACAAGCTCTCAGGTTTGTTTTAACCATGCAGGCTGACAAGTGCTCAGGTTTGTTATAACCATGCAGGCTGACAAGCTCTCGGGTTTGAATTATGTGGTGCCTTTAAAACCAGTTCTTAATCATGTCATCTGTCTTACTGATTGAATGCCTGTTATAAATAGCTTGTTTTAACAGTGTTGTGTATCTTGGTCTGATGAAGTGCCATCGGGAGTGAAAGCACTTACCTTACATTAAAGTTTTACTGCTTTTTAGCTGTGTTGGTTGGTCTCGTTCTTTTACTTTTAAAAACAAGTCTGAATGAAGTGTTTAACAGCTTCTCACTGTTCTTCTGTTGCCACCACTGAACATGCTAACACTCTAGCATGAGACTTGAACTTCAATGCATTGAAGGGTGCTTAACAAAAGTATCAGAAATTGCTTAATAAGCCTGTCTTTTCATTATTTTTGGAGGGTAACCATGGTACTCCACACACTAACATAACATAACATAACATAACATAACATAACATAACATAACATAACATATAACATAACATATAACACAGCATAGTATAACATAACATAACATAACATAACATAACATAACATAACATAACATAATATATAACACAGCATAGTATAAAATAACATGACACGCCTGCATTTGAACTGACAGAAAAGGACTGCCATCATGGCGAGGGTACTCAATTTGTGCAATGAGCATCTTTAACCTTCCTCTGCAGTGCCCTTCACTTATTTTGGATGTGATATCCACACCTGCAACATGAATTAACTGTGAGTGCTCCCAAGTTCTACCCCTAAATTGGGAGGCGGTGGATCCTTAATGGTAATTATTCTCACTCAGGATATTTTGCCTAAAATACTCTATCTTTAACTAAGCAGGTTTCTTTTACACATTGTTCATCACATGGCAGAAGCAGCTTTTACTGCATGATTTGGGTTTATTTCATGGAGGTCTTATATCAGTAGTATTTTGTGCTAGTTTGTTTCCAGACTTATTCCTTTCTTATGAGTTACACATGACAGTGGACTGTCTAAGGAAGTATTTTGGAGTTCTGACTTTACAAGCTGTCAGCAGTATAACAGCTGTCATTATGAAGATGAAGAAAGATATTGGAAAGTCCTAAACATGATTGATGAAAGATATATATAAATGGATTATAACTATGCAGGCTGACAAGTGCTCAGGTTTGTTATAACCATGCAGGCTGACAAGTGGATAGGTTTGTTATAACCATGCAGGCGGACAATTGCTGAGGTTTGTTATAACCCTACAAGCTGACAAGTACTCAGGTTTGTTATAACCATGCAGGCTGACAAGTGCTCAGGTTTGTGATAACCATGCAGGCTGACAAGCATTCAGGTTTGTTATAATCATGCAGGCTGACAAGATCTCAGGTTTGTTACAACCATGCAGGCTGACAATTGCTCAAGTTTGTTATAACCATGCAGGCTGACAAGCACTCAGGTTTGTTCTAATCATGCAAGCTGACAAGCTCTCAGGTTTGTTATAACCATGGAGGCTGACAAGTGCTCAGGTTGGTTATAACCATACAGGCTGACAAGCTCTCAGGTTTGTTATAACCATGCAGACTAACAAGCGCTCAGGTTTGTTATAACCATGGAGGCTGACAAGTGCCCAGGTTTGTTCTAACTATGCAGGCTGACAAGTGCTCAAGTTTGTTATACCCATGCAGGCTGACAAGTGCTCAGGTTTGTTATAACCATCCAGGGTGACAAGTTCTCAGGTTTGTTATAACCCTGCAGGCTGCAAGCACTCAGGTTTGTTCTAATCATGCAGGCTGACAAGCACTCAGGTTTGTTATAACCATGCAGGCTGACAAGTGCTCAAGTTGCTTATAACCATGCAGGCTGACAAGCGCTCTGGTTTGTTCTAACCACACAGGCTGACAAGCGCTCAGGTTTGTTCTAACCATGCAGGCTGACAAGTGCTCAAGTTTGTTATAACCATCAAGGCTGACAAGAGCACAGGTTTGTTATAACCATGCAGGATGACAAGTGCTGAGGTTTGTTTAACCATGCAGGCTGACAAGCGCTCAGGTTTGATAGAACCATGCAGGCTGACAAGCTCTCAGGTTTGTTTTAACCATGCAGGCTGACAAGTGCTCAGGTTTGTTATAACCATGCAGGCTGACAAGCTCTCGGGTTTGAATGATGTGGTGCCTTTAAAACCAGTACTTAATCATGTCATCTGTCTTACTGATTGAATGCCTGTTATAAATAGCTTGTTTTAACAGTGTTGTGTATCTTGGTCTGATGAAGTGCCATCGGGAGTGAAAGCACTTACCTTACATTAAAGTTTTACTGCTTTTTAGCTGTGTTGGTTGGTCTCGTTCTTTTACTTTTAAAAACAAGTCTGAATGAAGTGTTTAACAGCTTCTCACTGTTCTTCTGTTGCCACCACGGAACATGCTAGCACTCTAGCATGAGACTTGAACTTCAATGCATTGAAGGGTGCTTAACAAAAGTATCAGAAATTGCTTAATAAGCCTGTCTTTTCATTATTTTTGGAGGGTAACCATGGTACTCCACACACTAACATAACATAACATAACATAACATAACATAACATAACATAACATAACATAACATAACATATAACATAACATATAACACAGCATAGTGTAACATAACATAGCATATAACACATCATAGTGTAACATATAACATAACATAACATATAACATAAAATAACATAACATAACGACATAACATAAAACACAGAATAATATAATATAACATAGCATATAACACAGCATAGTATAACATAACATAACATAACATATAACACAGCATAGTATAAAATAACATGACACGCCTGCATTTGAACTGACAGAAAAGGACTGCCATCATGGCGAGGGTACTCAATTTGTGCAATGAGCATCTTTAACCTTCCTCTGCAGTGCCCTTCACTTATTTTGGATGTGATATCCACACCTGCAACATGAATTAACTGTGAGCACTCCCAAGTTCTACCCCTAAATTGGGAGGGGGTGGATCCTTAATGGTAATTATTCCCACTCAGGATATTTTGCCTAAAATACTCTATCTTTAACTAAGCAGGATTCTTTTACACATTGTTCATCACATGGCAGAAGCAGCTTTTACTGCATGATTTGGGTTTATTTCATGGAGGTCTTATACCAGTAGTATTTTGTGCTAGTTTGTTTCCAGACTTATTCCTTTCTTATGAGTTACACATGACAGTGGACAGTCTAGGGAAGTATTTGGGAGTTCTGACTTTACAAGCTGTCAGCAGTATAACAGCTGTCATTATGAAAATGAAGAAAGATACTGGAAAGTCCTAAACACTACTGATGAAAGATATATGAAAAATGTTTACAAGCCCTCTTTTCTGAAATCTGCTACTGGCATCCAGGGCTTGGGATATAAATCCAGAAAGGGAGTATATCAAATCAGCCCTGTCGCTCTATGACATTTATCTGTGCAGTACGCTATTTCTAAATTAGCATTTTAAAAATAAAAGCAATAAGATTAATCTTATGTATCAAAAGTACACTAATTCAGATTTATTTTGCTGGGGAATCAAACTAATAGGATGGATAGAGAATGATTCGTGTCAGTTAGAAACATAACTTAGGCTGCTTCTGAAGTTGCACCAGGATTTAAGAATTAAGATGATATCTTTGTTTCAGAAACTGGAATCTACATAGTTTCATTATTTCTGTGGTTAAACTATGCAGTGGTTTCTGAAAGCTTTTAAATGCTTAGCTTTAATACTGTGGAAGATGTAACTAAGCTTTTTACATCTGTCTTTTGAATTTTCCCTCAGGGACACTTTTGGCAGTGTATTTCTATTACCAAGGAAAGTAAATAATGAAGCATGTGCCTGCTACTCATTTATGGTTTCTCTGCTGTTCCTAAATTGAATGATTTTTATGCAGCACTACTATCTTTTTTCATTGTTTATGCCTTATTGCTTTTGAAATGGGAAATAGCTATGCAGGCAGCTCTCTTTGCATTATCTGCATCAGACACTGGAATGCTGTATGTAGAACCAGCCCTTAGCCTCATCTCAGAAATGAGCAGAATGGATTGAAAAAGCACTTTTATTTCACTACATGAACTAGAAAGAAAAATAAATATGTGTGGCAGTTTAGAAAGCCTACATTATGTCCAAAATTAGTATACTAAATGACACAGGCAATGTAGTGAGGACGTAAAATATCATTTTAACCTAATTAATTTTCATTGCACTATTCATTTAGTTCCTGTCTTCATGGACTATCAGCTAATTCTCAAGTGCCAGGTTCACACTTGCCTCACATTTGGTCATAAACAGAATCAGCACTCCTTCACAACACAAACCTAAATCTTTTCCACTATTTTACAGTGTTTTTCAAGAGGATGGTACTTAGGTTCTTGCAGGTTTTTTTTTTCCTGAAGCAGAAATGCCACTGGGGAAGTGAATGTCTTTTGTCTATGGATTCTTAGCTTTGCTCAGGTTTTTGTACTAGATTTACCTACAGATAATGGAACTCTATAATCAGCAATACTGTAAGCTGCGGTGGTGCAGCTGCAGCGTTGTCGCCTCACAGCAAGAGGTTCTCCCGTTCGATTCTCGGCTGGAGCGTCTTCTGCGTGGAGTCTGCATGCCCTCCCTGTGGTCGAGTGGCATTCGAAAGACATGTGTGAATGGGTGTGCCTTTGTTGAAAGTTGGGCAGCAGGCTGGCACCTCGGCACCATGAAAATCAACTGCCAATCATTAGTGGACCAAAGTTCGGCTGTGGCGACCTATAACTGGGAAAAGCCGAAAGAAAAACAAAACATATGACTAGAATTGTGGTAGTCTGTATGTTAGGCATTCTTTTCGAAGGTTATAACAAGTTAGCTATAGAATGCACAAAGACTTCTGAGAAGTATTAAATATAAGTACCAAGGAGTTAAGGAAATGGAAAAAGAAGTCCTGTAGCTGAATTAGTGCTGTTTGGGGTGTGTTGGGGGAAAACACCCTAAAAAGGCATATATAAAATGCTCATCAGCCCTCTTTTTTAGAATCTTTTCCTTTTCATATCAATGTCAAAGTTTCTTGCATTAAGGATGGAAGATGGGTGGGATCCGTGGGCTATACAAATTCTGGAAGTACATCATGCATCATTCGTGATGTCTATAATAAGATAAATACACTGCAGATGAAAAATAAAGAGATGGAGACAGATCTTAACAGAACTGGTATTTTACTTTAGGTCTGGCTTGAGAATAGCTACAATTTACTGAATGTACTCTTTCAGCAACAGTAAATTTCTTAAAGGGACAGGGTTCAAATTAATATACATCTTTCCTCTAAACAAAATTAACTATATAAGGGAAACAACTATGTATGGTAAGATGGCGATAATCCGTATTTGCTCAGAGGGTTGCATTTTTACACAGTAATATTTGAAGTTTTTTTTTTTTTTGCTTAAACAAATAACTTTTAGATACAATATCAAAAACGTTTTCTATCTTGAAGAAATGCTTTTGCTAGCAGCATCACCAAATAGATAATACAACAATAAAGGTTTCAGTGTAGTGTTCCAGTTGGTGAATACATACTGACATTTCCTATAAATGCTTCTTGGGTGGCTTAATCTTGTCCTGATCTCACTATGGAAGCTGTTGCTTGCATAAGCATTATTGCTTAGAGAATGGGATATTGAATTTGGGTCCCTGAGGCAGGGTTTACAGTGAAACACCTATGACTTCTGAATGGGCCTTTAGCCAACTCAAGAGACCTTTGCACCACAATCTTATTTGTAACATCCTCTCTGCAACAGATGGTCCTTATTTTGTTCTCTCCATTTTTATTCCCCTTCTGTGTAAAATGATGAATCCTGTAGTCTTGTTTAACTCATTAAAACCTATGTGGTATGGGATGTCACACCTCTAACAGCCTATACACGTCTTTCATTCCAGAGCATTTTCTGAAAAATAAACTTAAAAAGCATAAGATTAACATTTACAAACAATAAAAAGTATTAACGCAGTACAAATAGAAATGTTATCAGTAAGACATATTCTTTACAATGATAATAGTCAGTGGATTCAAAGCTTTTCCATAAATACTATGTGATATTACAATGTGCATAAACCTGAAATTATATTTTTTGCTATATTTTCACAAACAAAGTGTCATATCTTGGAAACTGTACAAACTAGACATATGTTGTTAAAACAATTTTGTTACCCAGATTTATGTTTTCTTGGGACAATAAGAAATGACTCTGAGTGCATGTTTATTGAGATATTTGCAGAAATATGAAACATACACTGAACTGTATAATTATCAATATGACTAGCACTAGATATTGCACAAGATATAAATCTTGCAGTGCAAATGTTAAAGATAGCTTTCTTCAACAACATGTGAGGTTTCACCAGATGTCATGAGACAGTTTGCAAATCACTTTTTTTTTTTTTTTTAAATATTAAGGACATTTGGATTATAATTTATTTTCATAATTACTAACGCCTAGCAATATCTCAGGTACAGTGGGATATAAAAGGATATGAACAATGAATTTTCCTGTCTTCCACCATAGCATATCACATCATACCCTCAATATCATGTAGGGCTCTAAGGTATCAACATAAATATAAAAATATAAATAACAAGTGGCAGACAGTGATTAATATTTTTGCTGCATGACATCCTAGATTAACAGTCTTGGTGTCATTTTGTTAACAGCTCCTCATTCCTCTTCTTCTTCATCTTCTTTCGGCTGCTCCCATTAGGGGTTGTCACAGCAAATCAACTGTTTCAATTTCTTCCTGTTCTCTGCATCTTGCTCTGTCACACCAACCACCTGCATGTCCTCTCTCACCACATCCATAAACCTTATCTTAGGCCTTCCTCTTTTTCTGTTACCTGGCAGCTTCATTCTTAGCATCTTTTTCCCAATATACTCTGCATCCCTCCTCAGCACATGTCCAAACCAATGTAATCTTGCCTCTCTGGCTTTGTCTCCAAACCTTCCAACCTGGGCTGACTCTCTAATATACTTATTCCTAATCCTGTCCATCCTCGTCACACCCAGTGCAAATCTTAACATCTTCAACTCTGCCACGTCAAGCTCTGACTCCTGCCTTTTTGTGCCACTGTCTCCAACCCATATAACATAGCTGGTCTCACTACCCTCTTGTAGACCTTCTCTTTCACTCTTACTGGTACTCGTCTGTCACAAATCACTCCTGACACTCTTCTCCACCCACTCCATCCTGCCTGTACTCTCTTCTTCACCTCTCTTCCACACTCACCATTACTCTGAACTGTTGATCCCAAGTATTTAAACTCATCCACCTTCGTCACCATCACTCCCTGCATCCTCACCATTCCTCTATCCTCCCTCTCATTCACACACATATATTCTATCTTAGTCCTGCTGACCTTCATTCCTCTTCTCACTAGAGCATATCTCCACCTCTCCAGGATCTCCTCCACCTGTTCCCCACTCTCACTACAGATCACTATGTCATCTGCAAACATCATAGTCCACGGGGACTCCTGTCTGATCTTGTCTGTCAACCTGCCCACCACCATGGCAAATAAGAAAGGGCTCAGAGTTGATCCTTGATGTAATCCCACCTCCACCTTAAACACATCTGTCACTCCCACCGCAGATCTCACCACTGTCACACTACCCTTGTACATATCCTGTACCACTCTTACATACTTCTCTGACACTCCTGACTTCCTCATACAATACCACAACTCCTGTCTAGGCACCCTGTTATATGCTTTCTCTAAATCCACAAAGACACAATGCAACTCCTTCTGACCTTCTCTGTACTTCTCCGTCAACACGTTCAGAGCAAACATCACATCTGTAGTGCTCTTTCCTGGCATGAAACCATACTGCTGATCACTAATCATCACCTCCCTTCTTAACCTAGCTTCCACTACTCTTTCACATAACTTCATGCTGTGACTGATCATTTTAATCCCTCTGTAGTTACTACAGCTCTGCACATCACCCTTATTCTTAAAAATTGGTAACAAAACACTTTTTCTCCATTCCTCAGGCATCCTCTCACTTTCCAAGATTTCATTAAACAATCTAGTTAAAAACTCCACTGCCATTTCACCTAAACACATCCATGCTTCCACAGGTATGTCATCTGGACCAACAGCCTTTCTGTTCTTCATCCTCTTCATAGCTATCCTTACTTCCTCCTTGCTAATCCACTGCACTTCATGATTCACTATCTGCACATCATCCAACCTTCTCTCCTTCTCATTCTCTTCATTCATCAGCCTCTCAAAGTACTCTTTCCATCTGCTCAACACACTCTCCTCTCTTGTGAGTACGTTTCCCTCATTATCCTTTATCACCCTTACCTGCTGCACATCTTTACTAGCTCAGTCCCTCTGTCTAGCCAATCGGTACAGGTCCTTTTCTCCCTCTTTAGTGTCCAACCTTTTATACAACTCTTCATATGCCTTATCTTTAGCCTTCGCCACCTCTCTCTTTGCCATGCACCTCATCTCCTTATACTCTTGTCTACTTTCTTCATCTCTCTGACAATTCCACTTCTTCTTCGCCAACCTCTTCTCTGTATACTCTCCTGTACTTCTTCATTCCAGCACCAGGTCTCCTTGTCCCCCTTCCTCTTTCCAGATGTCACACCAAGCACCTTTCTAGCCATCTCTCTTACTAGCTCTGCTGTAGTTACCCAGCTATTCGGTAACTCTTCACTGCCACCCAGTGCCTGTTTTAACTCTTCCCTGAACATCACCTCACAATTACCCTTTTTCAATTTCCACCATTTGATCCTTGGTGCTGCCCTCACACTCATCCTCCTCTTTTTGATTACCAATGTCATCCTACAAACCACCATCCTATGCTACCTAACTACATTTTCCCCTGCCACCACTTTACAGTCTCCAATCTCCTTCAGACTGGCCCTTCTACATAAGATATAATCCACCTGTGTGCATCTTCCTCCACTCTTGTATGTCACCCTATGCTCCTCCCTCTTGTTAAAATATGTATTCATCACAGCCATGTCCATCCTTTTTGCAAAATCCACTACCATCTGACCTTCTGCATTCCTTTGCTTAACACCATACCTACCAATCACTTCCTCATCCCCTCTGTTCCCTTCACCAACATGCCCATTGAAACCTGCTCCAATCATCTGTCTCTCACCCTTGTGTACATCATCACCACTTCATCCAACTCACTCCAAAATTTTTCTTTCTCATCCATTGCACACCCAACTTATGGAGCATATGCACTAACAACATTCATCATTACACCATCAATTTACAGCTTCATAAACATCACTCTATCCGACACTCTTTTCACCTCCAAAACACTCTTAGCGTACTGTTCCTTCAGGATAATGCCTATGCCATTTCTCCTCCCATCCACACCATGATAAAACAATTTGAAAATGCCTCCGATATACCTAGCCTTGCTCCCCTTCCATCTGATCTCTTGCACACACAATATACCAACCTTCCTTTGGTCCATCATATCAGCTAGCTCTCTCCCTATACCAGTCATACTGTCAACATTCAAAGTTCCAACCCTCACTATCACAGTCCTAGCCTTTACCTGCCTTCAGGCATGCCTTCACCCTCTTCTCCTCCTTCGGCCAACAGTAGCCCAATTTCCACCAGCACCCTGTTGGCCAACAGTACTGGTGGCGGTCGTTGTTAACCCGGGCCTCGACTGATCTGGTATGTATATCTGTACTGTTGTCTGCATGTATGATTTGGCAAAATTTTACACCGGATACCCTTCCTGATGCAGCCCTCCCTATTTATCCGGGCTTGGGACCAGCACAAAGAAATGCACTGGCTTGTGCATCCCCAGTGGCTGGGTTTGTTAACAGCTCCTCACACATTCTAATAATGCTTATTTTTAGCTGGTAAGTCAATTAGTTACAGAAGCCAGAACCAAGAAAAGGTCTGGATGCTATAAAGAGCTGTGGATGTGAACTGAAGATGTACAGAAAATGATGCTATAGGCTTGAATGGTTGCTTTATAGAAATTGCATGTATTCCATCTGAACAGAGCACCTTCTGGTGTTTGAACAATGTATGGAATTAATCACACTTTGTGATTTCCTAATATCTGATATTTTTTGTCAACTATGTTTTGTATCCTTACAATGTCTCCTGGCTGTAGGATTGTTTCCTTTTGTGCTATCTCATCACAGTTATATTTTTGTATGCACTGGAATAGTTTCCATTGCTTCATGAGTGTGCTATTTGCTGTCACTGTACCAGAACTAATGAGGTACAGAGCTTGGATGTTAGTCCCATCATGATCTGGGCAGGTAATAACCCCAAGTGTTGCAGGGTAGTATTCCAATGGCTACCAGTGTACAGTGGTGATCTTCCTCACCATTTAATATACTCCTTTTACTGTCTGGATGGCTCTCTCAGCTTCATCATTAGCCTGTGGGTATTTTGGGCTTGTGATAATGTGATGGAATTCTTATTCTAATGTAAGTCTGTGGAATTCCATGTTCTTAATTTGTGGGACACTGCAGAAATAGCAGTCTCTGTATTCCACTGTATTCCACATCTGCTAAGACTTGTCAGAAATAGCAGTCTCTGTATTCCACATCTGGCTAATATTCATTTTATATCACTGATCTCAGTTGTGGCTGGCACCTCTTTCAACTTGGATACCTCTGGGTATTCTGAAAAGAAGTCAATGCATAACAGATACTGAACACTTTGATTTGGATAAAATCTAAAGCAACTTTTATTCAAGGATGGACTTGTGTCTTATAAGAACTGGCTGTACAATTAAAGAGAGTTTCTTTTTTTCTTCTGGACATCCTTTTATACTTATTCTTACCAATACTTGCATCACAGTGTCCATCAGTTATTTGAATGATGTCTGTTTTTTCACCTCTTAGCTCCAAAATCAGTGACAAACCCAAAAAGTAATGAGAGAAAAAGACTCAAAAGGAGGCACAGATTTTAAATACTGCTGTTATATTCTTAGGAAATTTATAACATAAAAGGTGTTGACTTAGCATTCATTTTTCTGAGGGATATGAATTCCGAAACTCAAATCTCTGTCATTAGTTTATGACTACAGTTCTCAAAAATTTTCCAGAAAAGTTCAAATGTTACAAGGAGCAGACCAAAAATATGGGGTAAAATCAGGGACAGTCTGCAAAATCTGTGAGAGTTGAGAATATGTTTGTGCCATTGGCAAATACAGTGTCAGTGTTATATGATGTAGTGTTTTCTGAAATATGGTCTGATGTAGCTTCTGATCAAATCCTCCCAACAAAATTTGCCTTTATATATGTTTGTAAAACTGTTCACGGCTATACATGTATGGCCATATTGTTTTTGTGTATTATTTCCATATTCTTTAGGAAGTTTCTTCTGTACTAATACTATTGCTGGCTGGACTGACTGGCATCCAGTTTTATGGCTACTGGTTTGTTGATATCAGAGAATCTCAAGGTAGGAGCTTCTGTGATCACCTTTTTCAGTATTCTGAAGATGCTTTATTGTTTGGTTTCCCAACAGCATTCAACATTCTTTTCCAGTTATTCTCATAATGGCCCCAACACATTAGATACATTTGGCATAACGTTTGTAAGGTGCTGAACTGTTCCCAAGAACCTTTTTAAGACAGATTTTTTTTGTAACATTTATACACAGTCTTGATTTTTTTTTTGGACTGGGCTATTAGGTATCTTATACAGATCAAATACCACCCAGCTGTACTTCTTTTGGTAATACATGCTGATTTTCAGCTTTGACTGACTGGCTATCATGAAATACAAACTGACCGCTTTAAAACACAATTTCTGTAAGCTGCAGCTTTTATTTATTTATTTATTTTTGGGAGTGCAGCATCACAGGATACACTACGACCAACCAGATGAGGAGGTGAAAATAATAACACTTTTATTTACTGGATGAGAAAACACAAATGAGCAGGCCAGACATCAGACAGAAATGTTAGAGAAGTACAGCATTGTTTAAGGGGGGGAAGAGTAGTCATGTCTGTCTAAACTGAAGTCTTTTTTCTTTTTAAATGAAAGAGTTAACACCAGACAAAGTGTCTTCAAGGGAGTGAAAGTGCAGGGAATACTTGAATGTACAGCATAGGATTTAGGAGGGATTATCTGAGTCTAGCTACTAATTGATGTCACATACTTTCTCCTCTGATTTGGATGATTCCTCCATTATGGCTTAAAGTATGCTTAACTCTATTAAAAAGAGTAAAACCAATATACGTACCAAATTCCTTTACATTGTTTTGTGTCAGGTTTCCCTAGACCATGAAGGGGTTTGGATAGCTGGTTACTTAATGAAAACCAGTCAGGGAGTACTAGGTAAAAACCCATTTCTGCTGCAGCCCAATTCTGGGAAGTAGAATAAAGCATATTTTTTTTATTCAATGAATGGTAAGAACAAATATTCCAGCTTTCCATGATCCTCCTTAAAGTAACACACATTCTTAATTCTCTGTAGATGAGAAATATGGAAGTTTAGTGACAACATGTTTTGCTTACAGAACACCATTCACACTGTATGTTTTCCATATAACCACACAAGCGTAGTAACTGGATGATTGAGTAAAATTGTGGGGTTGGCTAAACGTGTCTTATACAGTTGTTTTTCCCTTACCATTCTTAAGCCACCGTTAATGAGCATACTTTAAAATAAAATTAGTGTCTCATCTTTGGTATGGTGCTTGTGCTTTTCATGCCAGCCACTGGAAATCAATCTGTGTTTGAAGTGTTGCATTTCATAGTTGGTGACTTCATTGTTACCTTCACATTGTTTTAGTATTTACCTAAAAATAGTATATATTTTAACTCTTTTGCTCATACATCTTTCTGGTGATTTTATTCATTCCTAATGCTGTTTTGCTTTATTTTTGCACTGTGTTTACCCATTTAATTCTATCTGCAGTTGTGTTTCATTTTACAGGGCTGTTCATTGTTTCTGGCCATGTTGATAGTTAGTCATTGTGGCACATGAATGCATTACTCAATAAACATATGTTTGTTTAGAATGTTAGATTAAGGTAATTATCTCAATACATGGGACATGCTTCAGAATTTAGATAAGCTGTAAAGCAAGATGGTCTTTGTTATGTTATTTATTACCTCAAGATCAGCTTACCAGTACAATTATTTTGTTAAAAATATTGTTGCAAAAGTTTCAGTGCAGGTTTTTTGTTTTTTCTTATATTCTTCATATTTAGCAGAGTTTGCTGGGGAATTTATAACATGTAAACCTTGAGAACCCTTTGAAGTGCTTTCATTCACTGGTCAGTTGCAGTTTTTTTTCACTTTAGTTTCTGAGAAAATTATGTCAGGGCATAGTAGAAGGATTAAGTAGTGGCTTAGTATAAATATACCCCCGGATTTACTATTCCTCCGTGCAGGACTAGCTTAGTCCTGCACGGAGGCGACCGTTTAGGAGCAGGACAACAGCACGCCATGCATATCAATGAAGCTCACTGCCTGAGCGCCTAATCTTACATGGAGCATGTAAGAGTGCAGGGGGCATATCTGAGAGCAGAACTCTCAGAATATACACGCCCCCCCACAATGAAGAACAGCAGAAAGGGGTAAGAAATTAGTGAGACCGCTCATAGGTGTCTGCATATCCCCACCAATAGTCCCCCTTGTGTACAACAGCAAGTACACAGAAATAAAATGAACAAACCCATTCTTTTTTTTTTTTAATCTGAATAAAGCTAACTGTAGGTGCGTGGGTATGCCCATTGCTTAGCTACAGTTAATGCAGCTTAAATGGCTGAAGAGGATAACAAAGAAGATATATGCAAATGAAACAGCATAGCAATAGTGTAGTGGGCAGAGCATTCACCTTACGAGCAGGCAGTCCCAGTTTGAGTTCCACTGCAGCACTTTCCATGGCAACGCATGTTATGACTAATATTTATGTTGCATAACCCACTAAATAACATATATTTATGAACTGGAGTACTGCAGTAAATGCACATGTGAGGTGTCAGTATCATAATGAATAAAACACTAGTAAGCAGGTTTAAGCACCAATAAGCAGTAGTAAGCATATTTAAGCACTAGTAAGCGGGTTTAAGCCCATTTGCCTGGGGGTACACAATGCTCACACATGTTAAGCAGTTATGAAACTAACTCTCTGTATGCATATGTAACCGGAGGTTAGCATTGCTTACCCATGCACAAACCCGCTTACAAATACTCAAAAGTACATCAATCACTCTGTTTCCAATGGCCCTTGTTCTGCCCATCAACAAAAAAAAACAGCCTTGCAGGTCTTGAACCCAAGACCTTTTACACCATAGTCACAGTAGTTAACCAACAAGCCATGACAGAAGTACAGAAAAATGAGGTATCAGCAAACAAGTCTTCAACATAGTAAAATCAAACTGAACCTGTGAAAGGAATCAGTATACAGTCATATGTGCCTTAACCCACTACATAACATAAACATGTGAACTGGAGTACAGCAATAAGCCCAGAAGTCAGGTGCAATTGTAATAGAGTGTTGAAGTCCTCAATAAAACACAAGGACCCAATACAGTTTATGTACACATGAATCATGGATACCAGGCATACATATAAGGTGTAATGAATAATAAATCAATGCCAAAAAGGAATGATAATGCAAAGTCTAATGTAAGAAATGCTAAGCATTGCACAGGCCAGCTTAGGAGGTGTAAGCAATGTGTGTAGGCCAGCTAACTCAATGTGCCTAGAGGTATACCCCTTCAAACAATGTCAACCCTAGGTAAGCAGGTTTGCCCATAGCCTAGCCTTTTCAAAACCATCCAATCACGGAAAAGTGTGAGAAATCAGCCCTACTTAAACCCAAAAGGTGGGAATACATCTCATAACTGGTTGTAGCTTCCCCTTGCAGGCACCATGTCAGGAAGAGGAGAAGGTGTGCACTTTCAGGTGCTGTGCTGCTGCATCCAGGAGTCCAGAGTCATGGCAGGACTCCTTGTCAAAGACCATAATCAGAGACTGCTTCAGGGCCAGTACCAGGGCTCCCAATATAAGGCGAAGGCCTGGGACTGTCTTGCCCGTGACCTCACCAGTGCCACTGGCATACCCCGAACTGGTGAGCAGGTCAGGCATCACTATGCCGACGTGAAGTGGCATAAGGGGGACCTCTTGGACCAGTGGATCCAAGAGGCTAGAGCGGCGGGGAATGTTCCAGTTGTGTGTAAGTATCACCCCACTATGTATGCAGCAATTGCCGGCTCATGTATATCATGGATAGGTATGGCTAAATATTCCTCTTATGTGTTCCACAGATGAAATGGAGTGGGCCGTGAACCAGGAGGCCCACATCAGTCACCTGGCAAGGTTGCGACGTGAGGTAGGTCAGTAATACTCATGCATTTACTGTCATAAGAAATAAAACTAAAAGTAGTAGCAAATTAATTGCCTGTATAAAACCTGTATTGTTCAAGGCAAGTACTGCATACACCGGAGAATATGGCAGGAAGAGTCTGATATAGTTTTATGTAAATAAAAGCATAATAGCCTGACAGTAAAGGTCTAACTGCTGGACTGCATGTGTATACATAGGTATCATATGGTAATGTAGATTTGCAATCATGTAATAGTACTGTTGTATTAAGCACTGTTACCCATACCATGCACCATAAATTGAATGTGTAGGAATGCTTGTATATGACTGGTGTAATTCTTAGAGGCCATTTAGTACAACTGAGAGGCACATAGACAGAAAACAGGGAAAATGCAGACAATAAAACCTAAATAGCCCATGCAACGTTGTTTTTTTAGTACACACAACCATGGTTAGAATCCTGCCAATGGTAGTAGTCTGCATACAGAATCATACCCCACAACTGTACAGATATAAATAAAAACAAAAAAAAAAACAAAAAAACAAATACCGAAACCAGTAAAGTAAACCGTTTATTGCTGATTGAACAACTAAGAGCTTTCACCAGTAAAACCAAAGGCTTCTTCAGAGTTGTTCAAAAATTCTACCCATACTGCTTTTATACTGCAAATACAATTAAAATTCAAACACCTACCCGCCATTCAAAACATAAACAGTTTCTTAAAAAAAAAATTAGGCATAATCAAATTGTTTAAATATAACATAAAAATACTGCAGCAACATTTTAATGTATTGCAAAGTTGAATAATTTGATTTATGTTCTAATATCATATAAATTAATGTTTTTTTTCATGATTCTGAGTAATTTGATACAGTACTGTCTTTTTAAGAAACTGTTTATGTTTTGAATGGAGGGTAGGTGTTTGAATTTTAATTGTATTTGCAGTATTTGTTTTTTTGTTATTTTTATCTTGTTTAAGGTCTGGTGACTGCTGCTCGTATTTTAACAAGGACAACCACAAAGCATTCTATAGCTATGTCAAGAATCTAGATGGCAACACCCAGATCTGCTCTGAGTTACAGCACAAAAGCACGAAAATTACAGAACAAACTGATATTGCCAACATCCTGGCAGATCGGTTCAGTGCTAACTTTACCCCCCTCTCACCCCCTAAAGGGCCCATATCTATACAGGAAGAATGCAGAGTCCCTGTAATCACAACTGCGCAGGTAAAAGCTGCACTCTCTAAAGCCAAAAACACAGCATCCATGGGACTGGACAACATCCCAGGCTGTGTTTTACATGAACTTCAGAATGAACTGGCTCCCCACTTAAGCACCATGTTCAATAATAGCATCGCATCAGGCTTTGTGCCCACCGAATGGCACACAGCAACAGTTATCCCACTCCACCAAGGGGGAGCCACCACTGATCCTGGGAACTATTGACCTATTAGCCTGATGAGCCTGGTCTGCAAGGCCATGGAACGTATCATCATGGAACTCATAAACAAAGACATCGGTAACCTCCAAACTCTAGATCCTACCCAGTTCGGGTTTGTGAAAGGCAGATCATGCCTCCTGAACCTGATCGACTTCTTTGAGGCAGTCACCAAAACCATGGATGAGGGTAAGGTGGTTCACACAGCCTATCTTGACCTCGCCAAGGCTTTCTACACCATCCCCCATTCTGGAATTATAGCTAAACTCACTAAACTAGGTATAAATCCCTACGTCACAAGATGGGTTGCCAACTGGCTCACTGACAGAACCCACACTGTAAAAGTTGCAGACTCCAAATCTGACCTCAAGGCAGTGACAAGTGGAGTGCCATAGGGTTCCATCCTGGGACCTCTCCTGTTTGGTATCTACTTCTCTGAAGTACAGACTAACACAGAAGGCCTCTGGCTGATGAAGTTCGCAGATGACTGCAAACTAGGAGCCATAGTCAAGTCCCCAAATGATGTGGACATCCTACAGAAGGGCCTCACTGAGACAGATGCCTGGTGTCCGAGCCATGGCCTCAAGCTCAATGCCAAAAATTGCAGTGTCATCCCCTTTGATAAAAACTCTGTACCCATGAACTACCACATAGGCAGCAATCTACTTAACACCGAATGTGTGATAAGAGACCTTGGGACCCAGGTGGACAGTAGTCTCTCCTTTGATAGTCACATCACCACAGTAGTCAGGAAGTCCTTCTATGTGGCACACCTCATCATAAAAGGGTTCTCATCCAGGAAAAAAGAGGTCATTGTTCCCCTCTACTCGTCACTCATTAGACCCATGATAGAGTACAATGCTCCTTTTGGAATGTACCTCACAAGACATCTGCAGCAGCTGGAAAGGCCACAGAAGTACCTCACAAAGAGGATTACTGGCCTCAAACAAATGCCCTACACTGACTGCCTCAAAAAACTCCAGCTTTACTCCGTAGCATATCGCCTACTCTGAGGTGATCTCTGCCTAACATATAAAGCTATGTCAAACCCAGAGCTGTTGGACATGCTATACCTAAAGAAATCCCAATCCCTCCAAGTTACATGCTCTAGGGTCCTAAACCTTGTCACCACAATAAACAGGACATGCTGGAGGGATAGATTCCTGTCCCACAGACTTCCTATACTCTGGAACAAGCTACCCATCTATGTCAAGCAAAGTTCTTCATTAGCACTCTTCAAGAAAAATCTTGATAAGTGGATGGGAAATAGGAAATATACCCCGGGGATCACTTCTGTGTCTCTGCTGGACAGTGGCACAGGAAAATAACTTTCTTGGGTGGCATAAGCTATGGTACCTTGCTGGCTAGGCTTACGTAGGCTCTTGGGCCGATAGCCTAGTACCTACCTAGGAACCTATGAACTGTACAGATATGTCCAGAATGTCCAGTAAAATGGCCCCAATCAGTGGTATGATCCTAGACGTATAGGCAGCAAACAAGAAATACAACTGATTGACACACATCTATGATAACAAAGCTGGCACACTAGCAACTCCCCAAAACCTTATGAGACTAAGAAGCGACATTTGTCCCATTTACACCCCGACTTGTCAAGCTGTGGCCAGAGTTTGTACAGTAACAGAGTGAGATGTATGTGCATAATAGTAATGTGGAATCTGGTACTGTGTGTGGGGAAAATTCAGGTAGTGCTAACAAACACTTCTCCCACAGGTCTGCCAGATACCAACACTGTGCCCAGAAATACAAGAATGATAACCTGTACTGGTACTGTTTACATTGGTATTGTATGGCATTGCGACTGATGCAGTTGCTCTGAATAATGAGGTATTACACATCACTGTCGGCCACACTGTCCTACAAAAATAACTGTCTAGGAAATCTGTATAAGAGTGTTGTAATACAAGGTCAGAATGCAAAAGCACAGGGGAATAATAAGACAGAAAGCAGATAGGAGATATACAGCGATATCTATATAGCAGACACAACTGTGATGGACAGTGTTTAAGTTATAGCAGACACAGCTATGGTCTGAATCCTGGGAGTGGAAGTAGGCTGCATACAGAATCATACCCCACAACTGTACAGATGAGGCCAGGATGTTCAGTATATGGGCCTATATCTGCTGCCTGTCCCCCTGGTAATTTGTTGTATGATCCCAGATGTTTAGCCAGCAAACAGGGAATACAAGTGATTGTCAAACATCTATGAGAACAAACCTATCACTGTAGCAACCCCTAAAACTGTTAGGAGAGTAATAAGCCAAGTATGTCCTATCTACACCCCCATGTTGTCAAGCTGTGACCATAGTGTGTACAGTAACAGAGTGAGATGTATGTGCATAATACTAATGTGTAATCTGAAAACTTTGTGTGGCAACAGTCAGGTAGTGCTAACAAACATTGCTCCCACAGGTACATCAGCTATGAACACTGTGCTGAGAAATAAAAGCCATTATAGCCTATACGGGTACTGTTCACTCTGGTATTGTAGGGAATTGTGAGTGATGTTCATCGTGTTTCACTGTTGCAGTCATGACTGTAGGGTTCTCCCCTGCCGGCAGGCAGCCCTCGGTCGGCCAGAATCCCAAAGTCTGGGTCCGGCGTCGGCTGTTCAACCATGCTCCCTGACGTCAGAGCGCCAGGAGTACAAAGCTGACAGCCGACGCCATCTTCTCCAGTCTTTCTTGCCATGCGGTGATAGCAGTTCACAAGTGCCGGTCGGCTGACTCCTGACGAATTTTACTGATATACTTCAATCCGAAGATTTTCTCTTCTCCACTCAAAGCTAAGTACCCCATTGGGGAAACTTTTTTCTTGCTCCACTCCGATGTCAGAAAAAAAATAATTGTATTTCATGTGGGAAGCAAATACCTCATAAGGATTTTCATTCTTACTGTATTCCTTGCTTGGGCCCAGACCACGACGTAGCTAGTTGTCAGTTTTGTGCCAGATTCAATCAACATACTATTAAGTGAAGGTACGATTTTGCCTTTCATTACTTCGGTAGGCGCTTTAATTACAAAATGTCGTCGGATACGGTTCTGGCTACCGGAGTTCACAAACGTCGCAAGGATAAAGACAGGCCTCCGAGGTCCAAATCTGATGATAGCGCACAACCGGAGCCAGCTTCAGGTTTGGCCGTCGTCAGTGAGGTGCTTTTGCAGCCCCTGTTGTCGGCCATTTCAGAACCGACGGCTTTAACGGACTCTCATGAGGAGCCAACCAGGCCTTTAAATATTCCTGTTGCAGGACCTTCGGACAATGCTCCTTCGGATGGGTCCGGAGCCGCTGTGCAGGTACCGGCTTCCGAAGGGGTTTTCAGGCCTACTCAGCTACTAATAAAGGCAAAGCCAAAGCCAAAGACAAAGGCAAAGACTCCTACAAAATCAAAGACTTCTACACAGGCCTCTTCTGAACCAGCTCCCAAGTCACAGAAACAGTTACTCAAGATGGGGGAGAATTTACTTACTATGATTAGGGGTTCTCATCCCCCTCCAGACAAAAGGCCTAGGCAGGATATCTCTTATGATTCCTCTGATCAGGCTTCTGTTTCCTCTGTTTCTTCTTCCAATCAGGAATATTCTTTCCCTCCTTATGAGGATTCTGATGCTGAAGAATCCATTCCTTCAGCTTCTCCCCCTGAGGATTTTTCTTTTGGGGAAACTTTGCATGAAATGAGGGAACATTTCCACTGGGAAGGACAGGAGTATTCGGAATCCAAGAAAAGACTGAGGGAATTTCTTCTTCTTCCCCAACATAGACCCCTGGCTATTCCTCATGTTTTGGATATTGTGGATGATGCCTTTTCGGAGGCTAACTTAACCCCTGACTCTTTTTCCTCCTGCTCCTGTTAAGCCTGATAGATATTACAGGGTTCCCGATTCCCATCAGTTTTTATACAAGAACCCTTCTGCTTACCCTGAAACCATTTCTCAGGGTCCTAAGGGAGCTAAGGCTGCTTCTGCCAAAAATCCTATTCCTACTGAAAAGGATTCTCGATCCTTAGAAAGATGGGGCAAAAAGGTGTACACTTCTGCTACTTTGTCCATTAGGGCTTTAAACTGTCAGTTTCATATGTTTAAATACCAGCAATTTCTACTGTCTGTCTTAAAACAAAAGCTTACTTCCATTTCTGCCTGTGCAGATGATAAGGAATTACATGACTTTTTGCATGCCTCTGAACAGGTTGGGAAGCATGGTTTACACTGTGGATTTGATGCCTTGGAGGCTTCTTGTAGGGCTGCGGCCTCTGGCACAGTCATTAGAAGGCATGCATGGCTAAAGGAACAAAATTTACCTGAACAAGTAAAGGCTAAATTATTGGATGCTCCTGTTCAGCATAATGTTTTGTTTGGATCAAAAGCTGAAGAGGTGATTAAAAAGATGGAGGATAAGGCGAAATCCATGCAAACAGTTAAAGATTTCTTACAAGTACAGCCTCCTAGATTTAGCAGGAATTGGCCTTCTAAAAATTAGTCCTTTCCCTCTTCAGACAGGCCTCAGAGGGGTAGATATAGACGTTCCAGAGGGAGGCCTCAAGCACAAGCTGCTTATAGACCAAGACAGTGGACTGCTTCCACTCCTAGGGGAGGAGAGGACAGGTCACTATTTCAAAGAAAACAAACTCAATGACTTCCTCTGTTGGGCTACAGGAACTTCTTGCCAGGAAGCCCCTCTTGGAGGAAAACTCTCTCTTTTTTATCAAAATTGGACTCAAATAACCCAAGACAAATGGGTTTTGGATGTGGTTTTAAGAGGTTACAAATTCCATTTTCACACCTTGCCAAGGCCAAGCGGATGGCCAGACCTTCCAAAACATCAATGGACAGAGGCCTTAAACCAGGTGGAAGCTCTTTTGGCTATGAATGCCATAGAACTGGTTCCTCTTTCAGAGATGGGAAAAGGTTTTTATTCAAGGCTCTTTCTAGTCCCAAGGAAGCAAAACTCATGGAGACCCATTCTGGATCTGTCGGTTTTGAACACCTTTCTAGAAATTCCAAAATTCAAGATGCTTACTCTACAGCAGCTACTTCCAATGCTGTCCAGAAATGCATGGATGGTAACTTTGGATTTAAAGGAGGCATATTTACACATTCCCATCAGGCAGGATCGCAGAAAATACCTCAGGTTCAAAGCCGGATCGAGGCACTTTCAATTCTCTGCGCTGCCCTTTGGGTTATCTACTGCGCCCAGGGTCTTCACCAAATGCCTGGCTCCAGTAGTAGCTTACTGCAGACTCAAGGGAATTCAAATTTACCCTTATCTGGATGATTGTCTAATTCAGGCAGACAGTAAGGATGTCTTACTCCAGCATCTAGAATTTGTACAGAACTTCCTCAACTTCCTAGGATTCTCTGTAAACATAAAAAAGTCAAATTTGACACCATCACAACAGATAACTTTTCTGGGGGCACTTCTAAACACCTCATCCCAGATGGCATTTCTGACATCCGAAAAACAGTTACAGCTGGCTTCAACTTTCAAAGCCTTGGCAACTTTAACTCATCTATCTGCAAGGAAATTTCTGCAGGCTTTGGGTTACATGGTCTCCTGCATCCTTCTCGTACCATATGCAAGACTACACATGAGGAAAATACAGTGGTACCTAAAAAAGTGTATGGTCTCAGCATTGCCACAGTTTAGACATACTGATCTCCGTCCTTCCCTGCCTTCAAAAGGAGTTTCTTTGGTGGTCCAGGGCATGTGCTCTAAACAAAGGGAAGCCCTTCCGTCTGCCTCCTGCCTCTCAGATTCTAACCACGGATGCCTCGGATTATGCTTGGGGAGCCCATTTTCAGGGCAATTGTTTGCAGGGCCTTTGGACAAAGGATCAGAAGCACCTGCATATCAATTTAAAGGAAATGTTAGCCGTTCAGAAAGCTCTGTTGGCCTTCAGGAATCTTTTACAACCAGGACAACTGTTAATACAGACAGACAACACCACAGTTATGTGGTACATAAACAAGCAAGGGGGATCTCATTCCTACCCCCTTTGCAGACTAGCCATTGATCTATGGAACACAGCTCTAGCTTGCAATCAAGCTCAGTTTCTACCAGGAAAACAAAACTTCCTGGCAGACAGTCTGAGCAGAAATCTTTCGGATCCACACGAGTGGATGCTGGACACCAAAATATTCAGGATGGTAACAGCAGTCTGGGGATGTCCTCACATAGACCTCTTTGCATCCCATCTCAATCATCAACTACAGACTTTCTGCACCAGGACTTTCCACAGAGAGGCTTGGAAAGTGGACGCCCTGTCATTCAGTTGGAGGAACCTCTCAGGATATGCCTTTCCGCCTCTTCCTCTTCTTCCATGGGTTTTATTGAAGATAAAACAGGACAAGCCCAAGATGATAATCTTGCTGGCTCCAAATTGGCCTCGGCAGTTTTGGTATCCAACTTTAAAAAACCTATGCCTGGACCCCCTTGGGTTTTACCTCAGTCTCCAAACCTTCTGTCCCAACATCAGGGTCAGGTCCTACACTCTCATGTCAGAACTCTCAACCTGGTGGCCTGGTTAATCCAGGGCCTTTGATTTTTTCTTTACTGCCCAAGCAGGTTATGGATGTCATTTTAGAAGCCAGACGTCCTAGTACTAGAAAATCTTATGCAAGCAAATAGAAAAGATTTTGTTCCTGGATGCAGGCTCAGGATTCTGATCCTCTTCTTCCAAACATTACTTTGATTTTACTTTACTTGACAGATCTCTTACACAAGGGTCTCTCTTTTTCTTCCATTAAGATACATGCCTCTGCTATTTCTGCTCATTATAATACAGACCCTCCCATCTTTTCCCACCATCTCATGCGACAGTTTCTCAGAGGAGCTAAGAATTTAAGACCTCCTAGATCTCCTCCTATTCCTGCTTGGGATCTCAACTATGTTTTGGAAAAACTAACCTTGCCTCCTTTTGAGCCTGCTGCCTCTTCTGACATCAAGTTTTTATCTTGGAAGACAGCCATCCTGTTAACCCTAACCTCTGCCAGGAGTGTGTCAGAGTTACAAGCCCTTATGGCTGTGGAACCTTATATTATTTTTCATCAAGACAGGGAATCTTTGAGGACTAATCCTACATTCATGCCTAAGGTGGTTTCCAAAGTGGCTTTAAATCAAACTATACACTTGCCAACCTTTTTCCCCACTCCTCAAAATAAAGGGGAAAGGATCTTACATTCCTTGGATATACACAGACAGCTACGTTTTTACCTGAACAGAACCAAGGACATCAGAAAATCAGAACAATTGTTTGTTTCTTATGCTTCAAGTTCCCAAGGTAAAGCCATTTCATAACAGACCATTTCTAAATGGATTGCTCATGGAATCAGATTTTGTTATTCTCACCATGGAAAGCAAATCCCAGGAAGTATATGGACTCATTCCACCAGAGCTGCTGCCACTTCTGCAGCCTTCCTCAGGGGAGTACCTACCAAGGACATTTTGGAAGCTGCAACTTGGAGTTCAGTGCATACTTTTTCAAAGCACTACAATCTACCTCTCTACTCTAAGTCTAGGGCTGGCTTTGCCTCTGCAGTCTTTCAGGGCCTTTTAGCCGCCCCTTCTTCATTATGACCACCTCCCTTTCTTTCAGCTTTGGGATTCTACCCTACAGTCATGACTGCAACAGTGAAACATGATGAAGATAGTACAGTTGTGTACACCTACCATAAATGTAGATGTTCGAGTGTCTTCACTGTTGCAGTCTGGGTTTCCCTCCCTCCAGTCCCCTCTTATTTTTTCCTTTGTGCATTTCCTTTTTTCACCATTCTTCTGAGGTGTATTTGCAATAGTTATGGGACCTTTTTCATTTTGGGACTCCTGACATCTGGGGCAAGAAAAACTGGAGAAGATGGCGTTGGCTGTCAGCTTTGTACTCCTGGCGCTCTGACGTTAGGGAGCATGGTTGAACAGCCGACGCCGGACCCAGACTTTGGGATTCTGGCCGACGGAGGGCTGCCTGCCGGCAGGGGAGAACCCTACAGTTATGACTGCAACAGTGAAGACACTCGAACATCTACATTTATGGTAGGTGTACACAACTGTACTTTGCAGTCTCTCTGAATAATAAAGTATCACTGACCACTGTCACCCACACTGTGCTACATAATATAACTGTGTAGGAAAGCATGTATATTTGTGTGTCAGGTCACTAAAGGTTGAATAGGGCAATATTCTAGATATGTCCTGGCACACCTGCATGTGGTCAAGCATCTGTGCAGAAAGAGTTGGATAGCTATATGCACAACATCAACCCAGAATCTGGGAGTATGTGTAGAAACAGTTAGTGTTAACAAACAATCCCTCCACATGTATAACAGGTAAGAGGTGTATACTGCAGGTAAAACCATTTCATGTATAACGATGACGACAGCCATATCACTGTCCAAACTAAGGCTATAGGGTAGTGTAGTAAGACTTGTAAGTTACAGATAACAGCACTGACTAGGAAAGTATTGTGGACTACAGGAATATACTAGTTGTTAATTGACATATTTCTTCCCCCCACCATATCTCCAACAATAATCAACATACCCACCCCAACTGGTATGTAATGGCACCTATGTTCTGATAATGTCCAATTGTTTGATAAATATTTTAATTGTTCCCATGCATGTGCTATATTGAATTATTCCAACACTGGTGGCATGGTGCCATCAATGTACCTGCATGCTGTTCTTATTACCACTGTGGTCCCATATATGCATGTGTTCTGTTTGCTATGCAACTGTTCCGTATCTGGTGTCTGGGTTAATGGGAATATCTATGCATGCTGTTATACCTAACCCTGGAATGTGTTGACTATTACTAACCCACATATGATGATGAAATCTATACACTATAGCACGCTTGGGAAAGCTGGTCCTAGTGGACCCACCTGTCCCACCTCAGCTGGCCGTGGCACCAGGCACCAGCATGTCGGGGACCCAAACTGGGACCTCCTCATCCATTCGTCCTGCACCACCTTCGGGTGGAACCACCTCAGGGGATGGGGCTCCCCCCAGGAGTGGGCACGGACAGGTACCTGTCTCCTGTCACCAGGTTGAGGTTGTGGTGCATAGAGAGCTCAACCAGCAGCTTGGTGATCTTCTACGCCAGCTCAAGGGCCATGTGTCATGACTAGAGTGTCAGTCCGGCTCTGTGACATCAGAACTGTGAATGTGCAGTGGTGACTGCCCATGGGTGAGGACCTTGGTCCCACTGTTTCCACTAGGGGGCTCATGGGCTTCTGATTTCCCAGCACCCCTCCCCATCAAGGTGTTTACCCCCCACATGTGTCATATACCACCCTTGTATGTGTCTTGTTTGTCTTGTCTGTTAACCTACCCAACCTACCTCCCCAAATATACCTACTACCCCTCCCCAACATCCCACTCTCACCTGAAAAAAAGGGCAATCTGTTCCCCCCAAAAAATCTTTCCCCATTCATAGCTGTCCATTTCACACGTGTCCACTGGACACATGTAATCTGGTCTAATTGGCATCACAACTTATTATTGTTGTCCTCACCCCCTCCCAGGGGTTTGAGTGTCCAAATCTACCTCCAAATTCAGTGTATATGCACTGCTGTTGCTGTAGAAGAATTGGGCAGCTATGGACCTTCCCTACACCATTCCTGCACATCCCTAGCTATTTTCCCTACTGTCTTTCCCTCTTTGTGCCCCTTTTTCACCATTTTCTTATCAACCCATTTTTCTTTTCTTTTAAAGAAATTAGTGTGGGGGTAAGCAGGAGTAAGCACTTTTAAGCAGCAGTAAACAGGTTTCAGCCTGTTTGCGCATGGGGTAAGCAATGCCTACAGTGGTTAAGCAATGTAGATGCTGAATATAAGAAACTGTAACCAGATGTTAGCAGTGCTTACCTCCGTGCAAATCCATTTACAACTACTCAAAAGTGCCTTAATCACTCTGTATCCAACGGCCCTTGTTCTGCCCAGCAACAAAATAAACAGCCTCTGCAAGACTCAAACCCAGGACCCTTTCACACCATAGCCAAAGTAATTTACCACTTGGCCATGTCACATACACATAATGTTGATGTATTCACAAACATATCATCCAGCCCAGTCATTCAACAGTACAGGAAATGTATTTCAACATGTAGATATAGCGTGTATGTATATATATATATATATATATATATATATATATATATATATATATATATATCAAAATCCTGAAAGCTTAAAATACTGAAAACTCAGAATACTGAATCTCATAATACCAAAAAACATACAGGACACCAACACTGATGAGTGATTGTGTGGACGTTCGGGTTAGGGTGCGGGTCAGGTAAGTGTGCGATTGTGATGGTCGTTAGGGTTAGGGGTGGGTTAAGTGAGTTAGGGTTAGGGCGCAGGTGAGATGAGTGTACGATAGTCACAGAATTTGGGGTTAAGGGCGGGTTAAGTGAGTTAGGGTTAGGGCATGGGTGAGGTGAGTGTGCGATAGTGACGGACCATAGGGTTAGGGTCTGGGTTAAGGTAAGTGGATAGATAGTAGTGTGTGTGTGTGTGTGTGTGTGTAGTGTACTGTAGCTGCAATACAGTCAGTGCTGGTGTCCTGTATGTTTTTCGGTATTATGAGATTCAGTATTATGAGTTTTCAGTATTTTGAGCTTTCAGGATTTTGAGTTCAGGATTTTGAGATTCAGGATTTTGAGCTTTCGGGATTTTGAAGTGAACCCATATATATATATATATATATATATATATATATATATATATATATATATATATATATATATATATATACACATATATGTGACTACACATATACACGTAGATATATGTTTAGTAAGATACATATTTAGAAAGTGCACACAATATGGAACAGCCACTATGTTTACAGTTAACCGCTTAACAACTGGACACTGGTTGAGTCACCCATACAAATGGCAGTCATTGCCTGCAACATATACCCACAGAGAGGTCATAGGATATACCACCACACACAGGTTTGCATAAATGGAAAACCTTTATTTGTGTACTTTTACAGTGGTATATGCAATGTCATATAGCTATTCTGACACTGACATCCATATAAACAGAGTAATGCAACTGTGAAACGGTTATACTAATACAGTAGTCTGGAAAGGTTTACAAATGTTGCTGTCCAGGCCGAGCCCTTCAAATAATACAATAGTAAAGACAGACTGGGCCACAGGATACCAAACAATCAACAGAAAGTAATGCAGATGTATATTTCAGCAGCCTCTATCTACACTGTACGCAATCACTAGGTGGTAAAGACCTCAGTTGACACAATGGGATGTAACTGTTACATAACAAGGCATAACTGACACCATCACAAGCACACTGACAAACAGAACAGTCTGTATGGCAGGAGGCAATAGGCCTGTATTAACCCAATTTATGCAATGAATGTAAATATAGGTGAATTGTATGGTAATGTACATCCAGATACCTTAAGGCAGCTCACCCCTGATACCCCCACATGTTGTAACAACCTAGGTTAGTTATGGTGCATCCCCTCCTAGACTCAGTAATACAGGACCCTATACCACTGTTACATACCAGGCCTCTGGAGTTCATAAGGGCACACATGTATTGTGTAGGTGAAGTCCACACATATATGGCCCCAGCCCCTACGTATGTGTGGGGGATACAACAGCAGTGAACTGATGGCAGGAATGGCAGCATGACATACTCACAGCCCACTACAGAACAACCCCTGACAGCATGTCATATGTGCAAAGCTTGGTATCTAGGTGGAGGACAGAGGCTGGAACACAGGCCCATATGTGGAAAACTGTTGTCATACTCTAAGCAAATCACTGGTGTTACAGGATAGTCTGCAACATACCCTTAGTCAGGGATTTGAGGTTAGAAACATAAATGGATGTAGCCATGTACTGATAGCACTCAACACACACACTGCCAGTGAAATATCTGACACAGGACCTGTGTGGTGGACAGACAAAACATGATAGGCACACCTCTGGCGATCAAGAGGATAGGCCCACAGTTGAGAGCTATGCAGACAGACTGCATTCCAATGTAAACTAGTATGTATACACAAACCCTGTAACACCAGTACTATACAAAGTATAACACAACTCTACTCACACTCTGTCTGTAGTTCTGGAACCTCCTACAAATATGTTGCTGGCCTGAGTGTGCAGGTTCTCCTGTAAGAGGTATTGCTACCTGTTGTCTGTAGCACTGATGCCCACACACAGGAAGGATGTCCATCACACAAGAAAGGTAAAGGGACCGTGCCCACATGATGTATGGAATTATAGTAGGTGGTTGCCATGACAGTGGTAACTGGAAGTACTACACAGCAAGCTGCATGCAGTTAGCAAGTGGAGGACACTGATTGGTGCAGAGGTCATCACCTGATCATGTGCATCACCTACTTAAGCCATGCAGCAATCTATTCAAAGCAGCTCAATCCATTTACTGGAGAGAGACAGAGACAGAGAGAGAGAGAGAGAGAGAGAGAGAGAGAGAAAGAAAGAGAAAGAGAAAGAAAGGAAAAAAAACATTTACAAAACAAAAAGCCTAAGGCAGAGGCATGTTAAAAGCCAAAGGAAGAACAAACCATCATTCCTCATTCATTCATCAAGACATCATTCCCACAACAGGTATGTGAAGTATATATGCATGTAATTGAATGCAATACCTGGTCCATAATAATGGGATAGATGATGTGGAATGATTTATATGTGCCATCAGGTGTTGTTGTGATGATGTTCAACTCAACCACCAACAAGGTACCAACCGCTGGTCTGTCCCTGTGGGTAGTGGTCCATATCCATCAACTGTGCAGATCAGCACTGACTGACAAGATGTAAGCCATCATATTGTGTGTTGTGTAATGGGAAGTATGTATATTACATGGCCAATAGCTGTTGGTGGAAGTAATGCCATTATGATGGACACATGGGACCCACAGCCCACCACTTGTAGGATACTCAGGTTAATCTGTAATGTAGCATGCAGGAATGCCATAGGTGTGTAATAGGGTTACCTGCAATCGGGTCCTACATATACCCCCCCAATGTCAGACCGAGTCCATATGTGGCACCTGTCTGTGTTGTAGCAAGGCAGAACAGTGCAACTGTGCAGGAACATGTTGTGAGATTGTGGACCTGATGTCTGACTGTACCCCACATATAGGTATGCATATGTGTACATAAGTCACATATATAATATATAAAGATATATATATATATATATATATATATATATATATATATATATATATATATATCAGCATGTATGTCCACAAATATACAGATACCCATGTGTATACATATATATGAGCACATATATACATCACATATATCTACTCATATATAGATATATACCTATATGCACATGTCTACATGTATACAAACACACACGCAAAAATATATGTATGTAAAGGGTTCCCTATCAGAAGCCTGAAACACTATAAGCCTGAAAATCAAAATCCTGAAAACTATAGACTGAAAGTTCAAAATCCTGAAAGACCAAAATCCTGAAACTCAAAATCCTGAAAACACAAATAATGCTAATATGTCACTATAAAGGCACTAATATCTACCAACTGACCCTGACCCTAACCCTAACCCTAAGGTCCGTCACTATCGCACACTCACCTCACCCGCGCCCTAACCCTAACTCACTTAAACCGCCCCTAACCCCAATATTTGTCACTATTGCATACATGCCTAAGCTGCGACCTAACCCTAACTCACTTAAACCGCCCCTAACCCTAACATAAAACCAACCGCACACTTACCTGAACCCAATGCATGACCCAACACCACAGGGCTAACAATAGCAAAGCCACAATGACGTCTGTATGTCCATTTTGTGTTTTCAGGATTTTGAGTTTCAGGATTTTGGTCTTTCAGGATTTTGAACTTTCAGTCTATAGTTTTCAGGATTTTGATTTTCAGGCTTATAGTGTTTCAGGCTTCTGATAGGGAACCATGTAAAGACATGTCCTCTATATTACTACCACAGTAATGTGTGCCATGTGCAAGGCACCAGCTCACATAGCAATACATACAGATATCTACAGCTGGCAGTGTGTGCAACATGGATGGCTATGCCATATATTAGTCCCTTGTTGGGACCACATCACCCCCATCTGTAAAGTATGCAATGGGAATATGGGGAAGTATGGCAGGCATAGTTGTAGAGGTGGTCAAGGTTGGTAGATAAAGAGGACAGTTTACAGGGGTGGTATATGACACATGTGGTGGGTTAACACCCTGGATGGTGTGTGTGGTCTGTGATGTGGACGCCCCATGGGCCCCAATATGGGCACAGTGGGAACAAGCCTCCCACTCACTGCTACTCACAACAGCAGTCCATGTCCTAAAGGTGCCTGGCCTGGAGGCTGAGCAGGAGGAGCATGTTGGCCCTGTGAATGTGTACTGGGTGCCTCAGACTGATGTAGCACATCCCACACGTGTCTGTGGAGCCCAGTATGGAACAGACTCTAGACCTGACCTCAGAGGACAGGAACATGTCTGTGTGTGTCCCCAGGGGGGTCAACATCCCCTGGATTGGTTCCACCTGATGGTATTGCTGGACCAGTACATGAGGAGGCCCCAGATTAGGACACATATGTGATGTGGCCACGTATCATGGACAGATGGGTTTGGAGAAGTGGTTCTGCTGGCCAATAGAACATATACATGTTATTGTGTCACTGTTATAGAACATATGTTGGTAGCATAGCTCTCAACCTTCGATCTCAAAAATGAGGAACACTAGCCCTCATAATGTGGAACAAATGGGGAAAATGTGGAACACATACTAATGGCTTACTAACAACTTCAACTAGAAAGGTCATAGGATGGTTAAAATATGCTAGTTTTACTTATAAAGAAGATATGTTAATGAATTAATATGATTCATTTCTATTTACAATGGATTTCACTAAAAAAATTCCTAACACTGAATGTGTGACAGTCTTTCAATGTGGAACATTTGAGGAATTTGGAGGAACATGAACTTTTTAAGACCACAAATGAGGTACACTTGAGAGGTATGGTTGGTAGTAATAGTCTACACAATCCCGGAACATGTCCAACAGCATGCATAGATATCCCCAAGTAACACAGAATGTCAGATGTGCAGCAATCCCAAAGCAGCCATACCACTGGCATATATGGAACATAGTGGCTCTGACAATGGCATGCAGGTGAATAGTCTGTAACAGGCCAGCAATGATAGTTTCCACACAGGGAACATGGCTATAATCACATAGCAGAAAGTGTGGTACAATACAATATCTGTCCCACTGGTAGGTAAGCTGTAGCCATACCTAATGAGTTGTGTGGTACAGTTTGTTGAAGCTGATATGGTGGGGGGGGGTGACATAGATGTGTATTACAAACTGTGGTAACCTTGCTGTATGAGTTGCTCAGACCTCTTTCCATCTTTATGTCTTTCAGCCAAGATTTCACATGCACACTTGCCTACCTATTCAACAGTGGAGAATGATGTGCTTATATCACACCTGATCCATCACTACCCAGTGCTGTTTGGCATGGCTGCCCATGAACAGCAGGAGCAGACTGCCCTGTGGAACAACCTAGTCCACAGGGCCAATGATGTCAGACTGCACAACCACAGTTATGAGCAGGTCCGGCATCATTGTACTGACCTGCTTTGCAATGCCCGTCGGTGTGCTGCTGCAGTCTGGGGGGATCACCTTGCCACAGGGGGGCCATGCCATCCTTCCCCCCTGACATGTGTGGAGGAGCTCCTGGCCAGCCTCGTGGCACCTTCCCGTCTGGCCAGCCACCACCCGCTGGACACCTTTGTGGAAGTGGGTGGCACCCACACACTGGCCGAGGAGCATCCAGGTAAATACACAGGGCACATCAGTAGACCACTGCTGTCTATACATCTGCATTGGTACAGGTAGATCATGCATATCTGACATGCCATAGATATAGTGTGTTGCTGCATTGTAGTGATAAACAGACATCCAGATGTGGTAGTATCATGGAAATGTACTGTTGATGTATTGTAATATTGCACCCACCCTGTAGTACTGCCACAGGTGTGGCCACTGCCATTGCATCTTTCACCCTCTTATGTAGGCCCCTCCGGGATACCACCAAGGCAGCAGCCTGTAGCAGGTGAGTATGGTTTATGTAGATGCTTGCCAATACTCTGGGCATGTAATGGCGATGGTATATTCCATGCACACATCTAACACACCTACCCTGAATGCATGCTGTACATATGCATGCATTGTTACTGTGAAATGTACGGCATCACAGGGATGACCATGATGGGGTATTGGAAGGGTATGTCAGACACCTGCATGATAACTAACATCCTGTTATTGCGGAATGTGTCCACAGGGAGTAACATAATTTTGGGAGACATGGCCTACAGTAGGGACATGTTCGGAACAACACCTATATACAGTGAAACACCAGTATATATACCTGTAGGACAATGGCAACTGCTGCAGAGATACACTATAGCATAATGCATTACAGTAGTCCACATTATCAGCTGGGTCTAGGCTGTAACATGTTGTGTTCAGTGTATGAGACACTGCAAAGTGACACACATGTGCAGGGCTTACTTGTCATGCATCTGCATAAAGGCTGAAGGAAGGGGGGTTTCAGCATGACACAGCAGTGCACTGTAGCAGGGATCCTAAGGGTGCTAGGAATGGCTCTAAATGCACATAGTCAGGTTCAGGAACTGTGGCAGCTGTAACCCAACCCCCACAGCAATAGTGACAGCAGTTTGTGAACACCAGGGGATGTGCACATGAGTAGACCTTGCAATCATGCAGAATAGGGGGACATGTATAGGGCAGACTGAACATACACTGGCAAATGCAGATGGCCCATGCTGGTATACCCCTGCCAAGAGTAGTGACTGCTGTAGTACACACAACAAGAGGTGCCATAAACCATCATGATAAGGGTGTGCACACATATGCCCACATGGTGTGTATGCATCACAGTCAGCAGCCGCACATCTAACACAATCTGTAGACACTGCATGTGAAAGTACAGGACATATGTCAAATACTGGGCTCATGTACTGCTAAGATATGCGGTGATGTGGTCCCATGGCAGATCAAGGATGGGTGCATCAAATCAATAAAAGTTTCTACACTCCCCCATAGCCACATTATGCTCTGATGGCTGTCATTGTAAGATTATTGGATTGGTCATACATGGTCCACTGATGTTGAGAGCTGTAAATCAGGCATCAGGCATTCACCAATGACAACTGTCCACACATCATCCCAGGTATGTGTTGCTGAAAAACATAGTGGCTGTGAGCAGTAAAGCTGACATAACTGACACAGTGAGTTGTGGTGCACAGTACATGGCAGGGCGCAGAACAGATGCACAGCAATACTGTGTACATGGGTGCAGTGGTATCCAGGGGAAGAGGCATCACCTAGTGACACATCACATGCATCACACACATGTATACTGTTGTTAGCATGGATTGACTATAGCTGAACTGCATGCTGTTCTGTACCATATGTTCTGCATGTTGACAGATGGGTAATAGGAGGACTGTGTGTACTATCATTGTGCAACCTCACCTGTATGTGTGTGTGTGTGTGTGTGTGTGTGTGTGTGTGTGTGTGTGTGTGTGTGTGTGTGTGTGTGCATCCTGGTGGTTAGTTAGTTTGTCTGCAGGGTCACTCTGGTGAAGTGGAGGGAGGTAGATGCATGTAGGATGTGTGTGTGTGCATGCGTGTGTTTGTGTGGGTGGCCATGTATGCACATGTGAAATTGTGGGGTGTTCATACAGCTGTACCTCCCTTTGGGACTGGGCAGTGCATGGACATGGACTGCCACATTACACACCAGGAATACCTGTCATGTGTGTAATCACAGGACAGCAAATAGTATAATATGGTCTGTAACATGGAACAGGCATACCAGAGGAAAGGTAGACACCAGGTACACTCTTAATATCGCATTCAGCAGAGAGGTCACCTACAACCCACATATGCAGTACTACAGATGCATTGGGGAAGTACTAGTCAACACCAGGGAGTGTGTCCATATATTACAGTTGTCACATGATAGGCTGAAGGAGCAGCATATCTGGCATGTACTGAGCATTACATACACATGACATATCAGTGCGTGATATTATGCATACAACATAGTAGCCCACACATATAAGGGTTCATGCTCATCATGTCCGGACATACAGAGGGTGCATACCGAATGACAGCAGTGAGGCCATGTAAAACCACTACACACAGGTCAGGCAGGTAAAGTAGCAACAGGCCTTGTGTTGTGCCTGCTTGTGTAGGCATTTAGAGGACTGATGTTAATGAGTGGTATCAATGTGTGCATGTTAACAAGTGTGATGAAGGATGGGGTAACACATGGACATATACGTGGGACTGTTGTAAAGCCATAGACAGGTAGGTATTATGGAGGTATGCGCATGCGCACGTGTGTGTGTGTGTGTGTGTGTGTGTGTGTGTGTGTGTGTGTGTGTGTGTGTGTGTGTGTGTGCGTGTGTATTGTTAGGCAATGCTGTACAGGTTTTAAAGTGCATTTATTGTTTTCCCCCACAGGTGGCGATGTGGGTCAGGGTCCCTCCTGCACGCAATCTGATGTTGGTGTCCATACAGACACCAAAGATGATGATAGTAATGTTGAGGTACAGGTGGGGTTGTCAGGGGCCGACACACTGCAGCAACATTTGACATCCCTCTTTTAGCCACCCCAACCCCACATGCAGTTTCAGTGCCTATACACACCCCATCACTAGTGGCCATAGCAGAGGGACAGCTGTTGTTCAGTGGCAGTGCACAGGAAAGTGTGGTAACCATGCCTACTGTGTCCAGTAGCAGCAGGCATAGCCAGATGTCCGGCAGGGCACCACATAGGCAGATGTCCCAGGGTGCCCGTGGTAGGGCCGCTGGACATCATGCCCCTGGCAGAGGTGACATAGCTGGTACCAGCAGGTGCATGTTTCAGGTTGTCATGGTGGCACAGGCACGTATAGAACATTACCACAAACAGGGCCTGAGGCTGCAGAGGGCTGCTCTCACATCTGCAAATGACAATGCTCCTGAACTGGCTGGTGCCATCCATGGATTAACTGAGTTCATGGATAGACGGTCTGGTGAGATGATGGCCCTCATCGACCGTGGTCTGTCTGTGCTTGAATGTGTGGTGGGAGTGTGGCGATGGCCATGTGGACATAGGCCAGCAATGCCAACAGCTGGTAGTCAACGTGGACATGCTAGGACACCAAGGGGCTCCCTTAGGGGCAGTACGGGTCCCAGCACTGCTGGGAGGCTCTGTCCACACCACACCACAGCAAGCCATGAGCACATGGCCCTGGCCAGTCCCAGGAGGGACCTGGTACCAGTGGACATTTATCATCATCAGGTGAGAGTGGCACATTGAGGCCTGTACCTGGATGTGCCGATGGAACCCCTGGCAGGCACAGTCCACATGTCCGTAGCCAGAGGCAGTGAACTGCACACCCTGCCAGATATGATCAGCAGCTATCCATAAAAACCTGTGTAGGGCAGCCACATGGCAGAACTGTGTGCATGCATACCCACACACTATGCAAACACACCAAGGGCAACCCCATGTCTACACACACCACATCACCATGCCCAGCTCACCACAGTACACCCCTAACCCACACACGTGGTGTCAAATGTATGTCCCACCCTCGGCCTCTGGCAAACCAACATCACACCCTGTGCATATGATGATGCCTTTGCCACATCCCTGTTATCCATACCATCATTGCAGGGACAGGCTACTATGGTTCTGATGCACATGGTGACTGTACTACAGTGTACCACAGTACTGCAGTGTAACATGTAAGGAGTAAAGTGTAATGCATAAATGTCAGGTAGTGTAGCCATCCAGCAATGATGCCTTACAGCTGTTAGTAACACTGGTTGGTTGTGGTCTCTATATTTTTATCCATTTGTGTTGTAGATGTACATGTGTCAGCACAAGGTTGCCCTGTGCATATGATGATACCTGTGCCACATTCCTGTCATCCATACCATCAGTGCAGGGACAGGCTAATATGGTTCTGATGCACATGGTGACTGTACTACAGTGTACCACAGTACTGCAGTGTAACATGTTGTAAGGAGTAAAGTGTAATGCATAAATGGCTGGTAGTGTAGCCATCCAGCAATGATGCCTTATAGCTGTTAGCAACACTGGTTGGGTGTGGTCTCTATATTGTTATCCATTTGTGTTGTAGGTGTACATGTGTCAGCACAAGGTTGCCCTGTGCATATGATGATACCTATGCCACATCCCTGTCATCCATGCCATCAATGCAGGGACAGGCTAATATGGTCCTGATGCACAAGGTGACTCTACTACAGTGTACCACGGTACTACAGTGTAACATGTAAGGAGTAAAGTGTAATGCATAAATGGCAGGTAGTGTAGCCATCCAGCAATGATACATTATAGCTGTTAGTAACACTGGTTGATTGCGGTCACTATAATGTTATCCATTTGTGTTGTAGGTGTACATGTGCCAGCACGAGGATGGTCTGCAGTCATATTCCACAAAGGGGTATGGCACTGTGGTGACACCATGGCTGTGACATATCTGGGGTACAGTTGAACACATGTCACAGGTTACTAAAATGGTTATTGCCTGTGCCACATGGACAGGTGGCCCGCTGCGGCATGTATACCCTGCAACCTGATGTAGACCCATCCACATACACACACACACTGTTACTTGGCAACACTGGGACTAGACCCCTACCTAGCTATGTAGTTATACTGAAGTGTGTGGCTTACATTGCACACACCACACATAGTTCAGGGTGAGGTGTGTCCCAGGTTACATGTTACATGCAGAACATCCATAGACATGTACAGTATGCTAATGGGGGATGTAATGGGTGTATGTGGACAATACGTAGTGTGACATACCATCATATACACATTAACAGACACATAACAGCCAGACACACATCCGAGATACCAGGGCCTATCGCTGCATACTACCTTGACCGTGTGTCCAATGTGTTACAGGTGGGCTGCACACAGCACATGCATAACTGGGTTGGATTGTGGTATCAGTTACCTGTATGGTTGATGGTGACAGTGGTAACCATAATGTGGTACATGGGACATATACTGGGTGTACCTTGGTGTAATGAGAGTGTACACAGCACCCACATCCCCCAGTGGATATTGTACTCCCTGAAACCCATGATGACACTCTGCCATACCCACCATCACACATTGGCTGTGACTGTGATACAACCCATTGTATAACCCAACAGTGGTACTACAGGGATATGCACATGCCACACACGTAGTAGGGTGTTGCAATGCCATGCCTCACCTATGGGCAACAACAACACTATCTGTATTACTGTGTGGCAATGGGTATTGTAATAGGAGTATGTGGCCTTGGAATGCTGTACCCTAGAGATATACAGACATGCACAACTACACACACATTCCAGAACACAATGGGTATCCAATGCCTATCAACCCATTTGTAAAGCACTGTTGCGCTGGTACTGCATGGCTTGTGTAGCCAGTATGGGGGGGAGCTTAACAGGATACATGTAATGTCCCATACAGCAGCAGCCACAACTGACTATGGCAATGGGTGTTGCATTGGTTGGTAAGGCCCTCATGGAATTACCAAGTACAAGTGTGCTAACACACAGACACTGTTACACTCAGTCATGCACACGTACACATGTATCAGTACAGGGATCATTGCTGCAGGTGGTCATAGCTGTGTACCTAGCTATTGTCCAAAAGGAGATGGGTTGTGTAGGGGTTGTGTGTACAGTAGTTTCCTGCCACCTGTCAGGTGGCAGCAGGTGATCTATTGACAGACACTACTGTGGTGACCCTCAGGGTGAGAATGACATGCATTAGCCAATCCTTCAGGTGCCTCTTGCAAATGGCCACCGAGGTGATCAGGATGACATGTATGTAACATGCATTACAACACATGGTTATTGTGTGTAATGGAGACCTGTACCCAAGCATGTTCTGCTGACTGTGGCAGTGTAGTGGAGGTACCCGTGGCATGTGGTGTGTACAGGGTGACATCTCCTATATGTGCCAGTTCTTACACAGCTGGGCAGACATGTCAGTGTCAATCAAGCTTAGCTTGCCTGTACATATCCCAGCTGGATACCTGCCATCTGTACATCTGTACAGGGACTGACAGTCATCAGCCTGGCAAGTAGCTATGCAGTAGCATGAGTGTGTTGACAGATAGACGTCTGACACCAATATGTATGCCATAACTACATGTCGGAAGCCATCACTAACATGTGCTGTACAGACAGTAGTCTACAGTTACATTCCACATGATGGATCATCACTCAGTAAGGGGTATATACTGTGACACAGCTCACACACCAGGGATACAACAGGGAGGCCTCGGTGTCCAGCTATGCCCACAGGTGTGCCTGTTGACAGTACTACATTTAGCACTCTGCTCTTGCCTGGGTTAGCACTATCAACAGTAGTACTGCCATGATACACCACATGCCATTGTGACAGCACATACCCTGGGCTACTACACCTGTATGTAACACATTCACACAGATAACAGTGCTGTAAAGGCCTCATATATGTCTGTGTCCCACACATGACACTCACACCCCTTGCTAAAGTAATGACAGCACATAGGCGCATGTATTGTACATGGCATTGCATACACTTATTACAGATTATCAGACTGGGTGATGTGTCCTGGTTACCAGGGCTAAGCCATAAACATTGCTGCAATATAACAGCTAAGCTGATTTGCGCAATATAACAGCTAAGCTGATTTGCACACTGGTAAGCAAAGCCTACACTGTGTAAGGGCCCGTAAGTTTACCCATAGCTTAGCACCAATTAGCTTCGAGCAAACCCGCATAAATGCACTTAAAGCTGCTCAAAAGTGCCTTAACCACTATGTATTTGACAGCCCTTGTTCTGCCCAGCAACAAAATGACCAGCCCTTGCAAGTCTTAAACTGAGAAACCTGTACACTGAAGTCACAGCACGTAACCACTATGCCATGACCACTGTGAAGACAGCTGTTGTTTTACCAATATAGCTGTCAATACACATACTGAGTAGTATTGAACAATTGCCTTTAGTTCTGAATTGTGTAGTCCTTGTTAATAATATGACTGTTACATCATATATGTTGTTGTATCATAATGTGCACTTAGCAGATACATATGGTGAGATGCATCTGGGAGGGTATACACAACTGTGAGTTTACTCATGACAGGAATATGGTTGTATGCATATAATAGGTCTGTATATGTCTACATGTACATACACATGTATACATATACATATGTCTGTATACACATTTGTATAGTGCTATATATATATATATATATATATATATATATATATATATATATATATATATGGTCATGTGTACATCTCTTAGTATGCACATGTATGTATGTGTGTATATATATATATATATATATATATATATATATATATATATATATGTGTGTGTATACGTATATATAGATATATGTCTATATAGCTATATATGTATGCACATCCTATGTGCACAGATATACCTAGGTATGTTGGTAGATATGTAGATATCTATAACTATATGTGCATACATATCTATTCTGATATGCCTACTACTGTCAATATATATGTAGATATCCATACGTATATGTGCATATGTATCCCTATCTGTATATGTGTAGACATATATTGCTCTTTATATGTTTATATCTGGGTGTTGATATGTATATATATATATATATATATATATATATATATATATATATATATGTGTGTGTGTGTGTGTGTGTGTGTGTGTGTGTGTACATATGCATATCAAGCTATATATGTCAATATGTATATATTATATATATATATATATATATATACAGATATCTGGATAATTATATATCCAAATATTCACCATATGTCCTGAACCTGGAGTGTAGCCCTACCTCAGCCCCTATAGTCCCAACTTCATAGTGCAAGGGAATATCAGGTGTGTATAGCAGGTATATTTGTAGAGTATTGCTACTGTAATAGGGATTGTCTTCACAGACATGGTTTGTATGGGAGGTCACATCTGCTTTTAACATGTGCGCCATTGGCTACTGACAGGCATCCTAAGGACATCATAATACAGTACCAATGCTAGCATGTAATGCTCCTGTGGACTACGGCAGAGATGTTGGCCAATATATGTGGACATACTGACACACTCTGGACAGTCCAGAGGTATACATAGAACAACTTAGTGCAAGACATGTGGACCAAGCCTGACAATGTGGATGTTAATAGCCATGTAGATGAGTATAACACCTAATGACTGGTATACATTTGCCTCCATAGGTTATGCATTCACACAACCCTGTCTGTCCTGACACATAATAACTGCTGGTACAGAGGTGCCATGGCCACATACTACCCACTAAATATTGACATACATCTGTACAGCATGCCACTGCTCTGTATGACATACATGACTGTTAAGGGAGGCCCGGCAGCAGTACATCTGGCAAGTATCTGGATATGACATCCCACTGGGTATGTAAACTAAGTTGCTAGGCATGTAACAAAACACTGTGCAGGCTACAGGCAGACTGGCTCAACACTGGACTACATTTCCTATGGAGGAATGCACATGTATCTGCATATATAGCAGGCTCTACAGACATGTCACAGCACAGAGTGCGATACATCAGTGTGAAAGTGCATAACCACAGCCAATGTGAACACAGCCATGTAATGTAAGCTAGTGTAAAATTACAGTATATGGACTATCTGTTTGACACCATCACACACTAACCCTACATATACTGGGCCACTACACAGTATGATCCAATGCCTGTCTGTGGTATGGGACATGTGTGTGTATGGCCCTACAATCATGTAAGCCAATAGGTTAACATACAGTGGAGCAGTATGTAACATCAGATAGAATGGGACCAGGAACAATGACATCTACCACAGTTTGTACACAGGCCACAGTACATATCAATCATACACACACTGTCGACATTCACCTTACGTACACAGACCTCAGTACTGTACACACAACCACAGAATGTCCAGGTTATGTCATCAAATATAACCCCTACTATACATAACATTTGTAGCAGTCTGATATCTCACTGGCTTGTTATCAGATATGATGTCACTAATTATGGTGTACAGCAGATATGCACCCCTTACTGCATGACATATGTACAAAGGTTGACAGAGTTGTGGTTGGAGGCATATACACAGGGCCAATATTGACATGTTGCTGTGATAACCTCATACATTTACTGTTGTAACAGGGTTTGTTGCAACATATGTCCTATGAGGGATATTAAGTCAGTAATTCTCACGGCTGTCACCATCTACAGACTGCAATCCTCACATTACCTTCTGAAGTTCACAGATAGGTGCTCTGTGGGTAACACATGAAACAAAAGGTACCACACATTGCCCAGTCTGCAAATGACCCTACAGATGGGGTTTCCTCATAAACATAGCAATGACATGGCAGTTATTGAAACATGTAGGACAACCATATCCACACACACCCTGTTAAACCAACATTACTCCAAATGCAGTATAGCAGCTCTTACAGTCTGTAGGCAGGTCAGGCACATCCCCCTCCTGTGTGTTGCCCTGTTTCCACAGTGTATGTTGTTAGAGGTAAATCCCCAATCCATCTGAGATGCTGTATGCCAAACAACAGAATGAGTTCCTGCTCACAGTGAATGAAAAGGCCAAACACCAACATGATTTTCCTAGATAGTGGAGTGTGTTTCCATGCAATTGGCAATGGGAATGTTACCACAGCTGTTCCACATGCAATCAGCTAGAGGAGGGCTGCAATTCTTGCAGAGGCCATCAGCTGATCATGAGCATCACTTAAAATACACATGCTGCTGCCTAAGCAAAGCAGGTGTAGGTCTCCACATCCACCAGAGAGGGAGTGAGAGAGGCAAAGTAAAGTCAGGGAAGGGTGGGAGAGTACAGCTTAAGCATGTTTGTGTCATACACCTACCAGCACAGGGTATCAAACCCCTGACATCTATGTAGTGCTATCACATTTCTATGGAGTTATTGGATGCACCACATAGGTTACATAGTGAAGAGCCCTCAAAATGTATATGTGATGGTGAGTGACATCTGCAACAGGGATATGGTAGCTATACAGTAGATGTAGTACATGTGCCTGTCCACATGAACAGGTGCCAGTATCAACACAACCACACTCTCACATGGATGCACACACATTGACACACTTGGCAGGGGCAGGAATATAACTAATCACTAGTGAGATTGCCACAACACATTACTATGCAGGTATCACATGCACCACAGGGGTCATACAGAGGTTATATGGGCAAAGGGTATGTGGAGGTGTCTGACATTGGACAGCATGCTTCAGTTTGCCAGTGGTGGTTATAGTGAGTGTGAATTAGATCATACGCATCATACAACACATACACACATGTAACATGCATGGGTGCATTGCTTCATGGGTGTGTAGTGGTCAACTGTGCCAAACAGCTACACAAGGCTAGGTGATGGGTATACCTTGGCATCAGCACACATGACAATAGTCTGCATTGTGGCTCAGGGGTGTAGTTTCTGGATTTGCCCACACAGGTGGGTATTGTGTTCACCACCCAGTCACCTGGGTGACTATTGCATTTGGCCAAAGCTGTGTATTGCTTGCCATGTATGTGTTCCTTAGTCTATGACATGGATGGTGTCTGGGATGTGCACACCTCCCATGTGTATATACAGTGACATGTGGAACTGTACCTGGGGTGTCTGGCCCATGTTGTGTACACAGATTGTAATCATCAGATGTGCCAGTCCTAGCCTCATGTGGCAGGAACTGATACTGGACAGCAGGTTTACTCTGCACCTACATTGATAGCATGATGCCAACATTCTCTGGTGTTGGTGGCATCTGTCCATACAGGGGATGTTTTTCAAGCATGGTATATCCTTTGTGGGTTGCATTTGATGGCACCATAGGTGTTGCAGGTGTCCAGTGGGGAACATGGTAGAGGTGCACTGTCAGCATGTACATGCCTATTCGACAGATGGGCAGGGTGCCATGCCCTCTGTACCCCACTGCAATCATTCCATGGTTACTATCAATGGGCAATATGCAGGGTGCTACCAACATAGTGGCTGTTGCCTAGGCAAGTGTGTGTGTGTGTGTATGACACATGGGTTGAGAGTGTTCTCTGGGTAATACTAGGGTTGCTAACTTTGTTTGCCTGGCCTTGATGTCACATGTAGGGGTATGGATTTGCACCCCAGCCTCTTGGCTATTTCACATCTGTTATCCCTGTATGGTGGATATTGTGATATATAGTAGGGTCACCATATAAGAAATATGCAAAATCAACTCCACATTGAGTACAGTTGATATACAAACAGATCTACCTCAACACAGGATATGACTTAGAAACACACACACCTGTCATGTCTGGGATTAGAACTCCTACCTAACTAGTTTATTACACTACAGCACTACACAGTTATAGGACTCACCACAGAGATTACTGGAGTATTTTTCCCCAAAGGTGTATTTCACAATGTATGACATCAGCAGGATTGCCAAAGTAGGACTTTAGAATTGCAGTGAGTATGACTAGGCTAAAATGCATTGCTCTCTACACAGACATAGACACTATCACCACATCCACATGTGGGGATAGAACGTCTACCAGAGCTCTATAGCACACTACAGCATGAAGCTGTTATTGGATGCACCATGTGGACTACTGGAGTACTCCTTCCCCAAAGGTGTATTTCACAATGAATGACATCTGCAGGATTGCCAAGGTAGGGCATTTGAATTGTAGTGAGTGTGGCTAGGCTAAAATGCATTGCTCCCTACACAGACATAAACAAGCACACTGCCATGTGTGGGGATAGAACCCCTACCAGATTTTTATATCACACAACAGCATGAAGCTGTTACAGGATTCAACATGGGGATTACTGGAATATTCCTTCCCCAAATGTGTATTTCACAATGAATGACATCAGCAGGATTGCCAAAATAGGGTATTTGAATTGTAGTGAGTGTAGCTAGGCTAAAATGCATTGCTCCCTACACAGACATAGACACACACACACAACATCCACAACTGTCATGTGTGGGGATAGAACCCATACCATAGTTCTATATCACACTATAGCATGAAGCTGTTATAGGACGCACCACTGGGATTACTGGAGTACTCTTTCCCCAAAGGTGTATTTCACAATGAATGATATCAGCAGGATTGCCAAATTAGGGAATTTGAATTGTAGTGAGTGTGGCTAGGCTAAAATGCATTGCTCCCTACACAGACATAAAAACACATACAAAACATCCACAACTGCCATGTGTGGGAATAGAATCCCTATCAGAGTTTGATTTCACACTACAGCATGCAGCTGTTACAGGATGCACCACAAGGATTACTGGTGCATTCCTTCCCCAGAGGTCTATTTCACAGTGAATGGCATCATCAGGATTGCCATTGTAGGGCATTTGAATCATAATGTGTGTAACTAGCATAAAATGCATTGCTCCCTGCACAGAAAGAGACTCACAAACACAGTTGCCATGTCTGGGTTTAGAACTCCTACCTAACTAGTTTCTGACACTACTGCAGTACGCAGTTATAGGAAGCACCGTGGAGATTACTGGGCTATAACTTTCCAAAAGGTGTATTTCACAGTGTATGACATCAGCAGCCTTGCCAAAGTAGGGCATTTGAATTGCAGTGAGTGTGACTAGCCTAAAAAGGCATTGCTCTCTGCACAGACAGCAACACACACACTTGCCATGTCTGGGATTAGAACTCGTACCTAACTAGTTTATTACACTACAGCAGTACATAGTTATAGGGACACGTCACAGAGATTCCTGGGCTACAGCTTTCCGAAAGATGTATTCCACAGTGTATGACATCAGCAGCCTTGCCAAAGTAGGGCATTTGAATTGTAGTGAGTGTGACTAGCCTAAAGAGCATTGCTCTCTACACACACCCACACACACACACACACACACACACACACACACACACACAGTTGCCATGTCTGGGATTAGAACTCCTACGTAACTAGTTTATCACACCACAGCAGCATGCAGTTATAGGAAGCACCTCTGAGATTACTGGCCTACACCTTTCACAAGGGGGCATTTCAAAGTGGATGTCCTCAGCAGGCTTGTCATAGTAGGGCTATGGGGAGGGCAGTGTGTGTGCATGGGCCATATCACATTCATCTAGAGGGTGACACACCACATGCGGGCACACGCAGGGTTATATTCCACAGGTATGTGTATACAGCTGCTAGATGACTACTTCCTTGTGCAGTCATGTTGCACAGCTGGCACTTGCACCACATAGTCTGTAATGTTGACAAATACCAGTGGCTACGTTCTACAGTGCATGACATCTGAGCCTCATGTGGTTGTAGCCATTTGGCTGTGTGCTGGGTGGGACAGGCCTCATAATGGATGGCCCCTTGTGACAGTCACTCTCTTCCACACATCTCTGTATGTCTACTTTTAGCTTATTATAGTGTATTGTCCTTGGATATATGCCTATATTCCTATCCAATGTGTGTGCGAATCATGAGTGCTACATACTGAGGAGTGTCTGCCCTAACATCTGCAGCTGCCAGTTATGTCAGGTCCACTGTTGTTTGCAGACATTGCCTTCATTTGTTTAAGTGTGTGAGCATGCCCAGTATGCCCTTCTGTACTGAATGTGTGGATCGATTCCAGGTAGTTTGTACTGCAGTGCAGACCTTTGTGGTGTACACCTACAGATAGCATACTGTTTCTGCAGTGTATCCGTCGATCATTTGGCAATATGGGGACAAAGTGTGCAGGGGATAGTGTGTACTGTAGATGATTGCATTTGTGCTGCTTCAGCTGCATGGTACTGCTGTTAGCAGAGATATTCAGACATGTGTACTGTTATACACAGTGATGTTTTCTGTCCTCATGTACTGTCAGGTGGACATTCTTGCTCACAGTGATGACTTGGGGGACAAAGGTGACTGCAGCTGTGTCTGGTATTGTGGGCAGACACCTACGTATTCATGGTAAGTTATGCCATTCTGGAGGGGGAGCTGCAAACACTTGGTGCTGGGTTTGTGTATCCAGTTCAGCACCTTGGTACAGTGCTGGCAGAGGATCCCATATTTCACCGTCCATTAATATGACAGTATGGCCTTATCTTGCTGTCGCAATGTTGCACAGCTGTACAGATTCGCACAGATTAGCCAGAGGCAGGGGCCATGGATCAGGAGATTTACCCTTTTGTGGTGTATGGGCAGGTGTGTAGCCACCCATTTATGTATTTGCAGCCCGGGATAGTGTGTGCACATAACTTGGTGTCGGACCCTGCATATTCCATGCTGCCCATGCTCCCACCCCCCTCTGTTATTCTAACCTATTCCATACATTATGCATGCATTCTCTGATACTTTCCCTAAGGGTATCACCCCATCACAGGTGTGTGTTAGTGTTGTTCCATAGTTCATGCAGTGGGACATGGTGGACATGTTACTGTGGTTTGTCCACATGGCCTTGCATATGGCTTATGTGGAGTGTGTTATGTTGTTATTTGGGTGTCCATGACATAACATGCATTGGCAGTACGTGTGAGACACAAGCCCTTGGCAGGTGCCTGTGGGGCATTAGGTGTTGCTGTATGCCAGATGTGGCAGGTCATTGCATTCTGTCAGTCCTACAGTCCCAGACCACCATACAGTATATTCCCCTGGGGTGACAGGGTAGGTGTGATAGGTGTTCATGTCAATACCTCCTAACAGTCTTGCTCAGGTGGTGTGGATACTGGCAGGGTGTGACCTTCAGCTAGGGACACACCTGCATGGGACACCTGCACTGCATTGTGCAGTCTTCCGCTATTGCCATATACAGGTGGGGTCTTACTGTACCCATTCCCCACAGCAGGGATATGACCAGAGAGATGCCTGTGGGTGGTGTTTGCATGGGCTGGTGCATGTATGCTACGGACACTACTTGCATCTGACACACAAATATGCATTGGGCATTCCAGTTATGCTTGCATGTGCAGGTACATCAGCTGTTTCCCAAAACATCAGTCCTACCTCCTTTGTGATCTGCAAGTGTTTGGGCAGACAACACCAGTATCCCCTATTACAGGACCAGATAATGTGATGCATACCTGTATGTACTTTTCCAAGGGTGTGTCCATTTCACAGTGACACAATATATACTGAATGCCTGGGGTACTTTCCCCTGTGTACTGCTTGTATATTTAGCCCAGCAGCCATGCCATGCCAGTCTTTCAGATGGTGACACATATTACCACCATACATTTGCATTGGCTTACTGCTAGCTTGTGTTATACTAATGGGTATTGTGTATGACACTGCAGTTTTGAGGACTTGTCCCTGTCATCAGCAGTAGTGGGCAATGGCCACCAGGCTTACCCCAACATGCATACATACAGACCACTCTCACATGATATGAGACACACACCAAACTAACACACACACATACCTGCATATTGTGCAGATGCTACAACCTATCCTGCTACCTTGGACACCTCTATGCATCTGTGCTCAACTGATATTATATCTACACATACATGTTACTACATTTCTACATAGGGTTGTGGGGAGGCACACCTGACTGTTACAAAGTGTTTACATCAGATTGGGGGGGGGCACACCAGACCATTACTACATATTTAAGTAGGGTCGGGGAGAGCACACCTGACTGTTTCTGCATTCCTACACAGGATTGGGGGGCACACCAGACCGTTGCTACATATTTAAGTAGGGTTGGGGAGGGCACACCTGACTGTTTCTGCATTCCTACACAGGATTGGGGGCACACCTGACTATTTCTACATTTCTACACAGGATTGGGGGGGGCACACCTGACTATTTCTACATTTCTACACATGATTGGGGGGGCGCACCTGACAGTTTCTGCATTCCTACACAGGACTGGGAGGCCACTCCTGACTATTTCTACATTTCTACACAGGATTGGGAGGGGCACACCTGACTGTTTCTGCATTCCTACACAGGATTGGGAGGGCACATCTGACTATGTTTACATTTCTACACAAGATTGGGGGGGCATACCTATTTCTACATTTCTACACATGATTGGGGGGGCACACCTGACAGTTTCTGCATTCCTACACAGGATTGGGAGGCCACACCTGACTATTTCTACATTTCTACACAGGATTGGGGGGCACACCTGACTATTTCTACATTTCTACACAGGATTGGGGGGGCACACCTGACTGTTTTTGCATTTCTACACAGGATTGGGGTGTGCACCTGACTATTTCTACATTTCTACACAGGATTGGGGGTGCACACCTGACTATTTCTATATTTCTACACACGATTGGGGGGCACGGCTGACTGTTACTACATTTCTACATAGGATAGGGGGGCACACCTGACTATTTCTATATTTCTACACAGGCTTGGGGGGGCACATCTGACTATTTCTACATTTCTACACAGGCTTGGGGCACCCTGTCTGTTTCTGCATTCCTAAACAGGATTGGGGGGGGTTACACCTGACTATTTCTACATTTCTACACAGGACTGGGGGGGCACATCTGACCTTCTGCATTCCTACACAGGATTGGGGGGGCACACCTGACTATTTCTACATTTCTACACAGGATTGGGGGGGGGGTGCACCTGACTGTTACTACATTTCTACATATGATGGGGGAGCACACCTGACTATTTCTACATTTCTATACAGGATTGGGGGGGGCACACCTGACTGTTATTACATTACTATGTAGGATGCGGGGGCACATCCGACACTTGTACACATTTGCTATGACTGTACTGGTATGCCAGGTACTCCATTTCATTCTGTATTCTAACCTATCATTCTGACTAGAGGCATATCAGTGTACTACAGATCTTAGCTTTGATTGAGCTACATAATAGTTTCTGACGTCCTACCCTTCAGAAGTTACGTCCCACTACCTGTGTAGGCCTGGGGGGGGTAGTTACCCATAGGCATTATTCAGAGGCCATAGCACAGCCTTTGTTTGTGTTTGTCTACACCTGTCCTGCTGGCTGTGACTGTTGTTGGGTATGTGAACCCCCCCTGACTGGCATGTGTGAGTCACTTACCTTGTGGGTGTCCCAATATTGAGGGTGGTGCTGCAGGGCTGCCTATGTCAGATGCACATAGTACATTCCCTACACATGGTTGAGCACAGGTAGTGTCATGTTTGGCATCCCTTTTACTGTATGTGTGAGTCAGAGAGAGATGTTATTGCCTGGGTCCCTCCTGTGTCAGTGTATGTGCTATGCGTTGGCTCTTTGCCAAGGCCAGGGCATACTGGGTATGCCTCCTTCTGCCTACTAGGGCAGGCTCAGGTTGTTCCTCCTCCGAATCACTCTGTGCCTGTGCAGGCTTTGGCAATGGTGGGGGGCTGTTCCTGCTGCAGCTGTTTCCGCAGGATCATATTGTGTAGCATGGCACATATGATGACAATTTAAGTACATGTAGCTGGTGAGTACTGCAAGCCTCCACCAGATGTGTCCAGGCACCAGAAAAGTGACTTCAGCATCCCAAACACATGCTCTACTATATTTCTGGTCTGTGCGTGTGCCTCATTATAGAGTTCTTGTTCGGGTGTGTGTGCATTTCTGATGGGTATCATCAGCCACGGCTTCAGTGCGTATCCAGCATCCCCCACTAGGTGACTGTGAGGGATGTCCCCACTGGCAAATCTCTGGTACAGCTGCGTCAGATGCCAGATGTGGGAATCGTGATAGCTTCCAAGGCAGCCAGCATACACATTCATTATTATGCCCTGGGCATTGCACACAACCTGGCAGTTGATGGAGGGGAAGCCCTTGCGGTTGATTTAGACCCTACCCCACTCACCAGGTGGTGCTTTGATGCGTATGTGCATGCAGTCTATAGCACCCACTACCTCCAGGTATTCTGCTATTTGGTGGAATAGTTGCATATTGCTGGCCAACACCTCACAGGTGTTGGGGAAATATACATGCTCACCAACATGTGCTGACATGGCATTCAGGAACTGGTGGAGTACCCTGGATGCTGATGCCTGTGAGATCCCCATCATATCCCCAGATGGCCTTTAGAAGTTACCTGTAACTAGTATTATTAGGCCTACACATACCTTGGTATTCACTGGGATGGGTTCCCCTCTCTTAGTTCTGTGTGTCAGGCGTGGCCGGCACAGCTCAACAATTTGCTGTAGGAGGTCCCTGTCCACCCTATAGCGCTTCAATATCTCCAGCTCATGTACCCCTGGTAGGTTACCCTGGGTCTGTACAGTCTTCTCCGTCTCCTCACTATGGGTTGTTTGACAGCATTCATATCCTCACCACCCTCAGCCTCTTCCAAAAGTTGTTGTATGATAGCTATTGCAGCCACTATCATTTTGTTGTTTTGTTTGTTAAACATTTTCAGCTTGTATACACCGGTGGTGTAGAGTGTGGGAAAAAACAGACAGGAATGTGTTTGTATAGTTTATAGTAGTGTTCTGGGCTGAGCTGGTCTGCTGCCTGTCTAATTGGCCGATTCTGATACATTTCACCTTACAGCTATGGTAGTTCTCCTAGATTACCTTCATATTGCTATTTTCTGTTCCCATTGCCTTCCTGTTTAAGCCCGGGCCACACCGTGCAAACACAGTGCTCAGATATGCACAGAGATGCTATTTCCTGGTTTAACTTTTTTTTTCCTTTAAAACCTGGTGTGCGGTGTGAACACCCGCTTAGGCAATGTAAAGAGTGTTAGGCAAACTCAGACACACCCCCTTGCTTAGCTGTGCTTAGCTAGGAGCAAACCTGAGCCACAGGGCTCCAGTCCACTTACAGTATGCCTGACACACCCCCCTATGATGTTGGCTAACTCCTAGGCTTGCACCAAAGTATTCCTGCTTTTACACTGTTGGGACCTTACTAGCATGCTGGGTGAAACTGGGACTCACTATCATTCCCCTCATTTGCATAGGATTGCCTGCTAATGCGTAGTTACATGTCTCACACTGAACCTCCCCCTTTAGCAACCACTACTCACTGGCCATGTTGTCTTCTGCCAGCCATTGACTTTAATGGCAGAATACTGATTTTAGTTAGAATGCTTATTTTAGGCTTATTTTCTTATTTTCCCACCAATCCCGTCTGCACACCGCTGCCCTGTGCTTAAACATCCGAGATCGGCTACAAAAAATAAAAGTTGATTTTTTTAAATTTTTTAAGCTCTTTTCAATGCCAATGGCTTTATACTTGGCCATTGGCATGCTTCCTGACTGATATGCACCCTTTAGTTGGAGCTGTCATAGCTCCGTTTTGGAATTTTCAGAAATGTACTCAGTTACTTACCGAGTACATTTCTACAGATTATACTAATCCTGCATGGACAGCTTCCAGCTTCCTGGATGGCAAATTCACCTCATTTGCATGGATTTCTCCTGCAAATAGGGTAGTTTGCATACAGGGGCTTAGTCTGTACAGGACTAGTGCAGGAGCGCTCATGCACGCCCCTGCAGGCTATTCCAGGATTGCATGGCAGACATATTGCCTGCTGAGCAGTGCAAGGCATGCAGAATCTGCGGTATAGTATATCTCAGGTTTTATTTTATATGGTTAGATATTTATAATTATCGCATATGCGTTTTAGTGTTATTCAGAATAAGCACAACCAGTTGAATTCCCAAGTGACCAGATATCAATTACTGGTATATATTTATTAAAAATACAAACAATTTATATAAAAACAATTTATATCAGGTTAAGTGCTTTTGTTTCTAAAATTACAAGACTTCCTCAGAACATCCTTTTATAACTTCATAAACCACTGTATAACCATTTGAAACATCATATAAGAAACTAAACAATTAATAAACAATTATACTCATGCACCATCAAATTATAAGAAATCCACTTTTGTAAAGAAACTATTAAAATGTTGTTAAAAAAATTAGTACAATGTAAACATATTATGGCAATCTCATAACACTATTGCTTTGATTTTTCAAAACTGTATTTAAAAATGCATTAATTTAAACCTTACAGGATATCTGCTTTCAAATGAAGTTGCCATAGCAATTCTTTGTATTCAACAAACTCTTCTCATAATCCGCCCCATGGTTCTTTTCTATTTTCTCTAGTGCATAAAATTTAAAAGTGCAAAAATTCTTGCTAAAGTGTGTCTGTCCATAGTTTTTGTTTTCCTTATTTCTTCTTTCTGTATCAATATATGTACATGTATATACATGCACACTTATATTTATAAAAAGAAGGACATGATTGACAGAAAGCTAACTATTCTACTCCAGTTGCTCTATGATGTGCATTATTAGGTAAAAGTATACTATTATTGCATATATGAACCAAATCAACTTCTAATATGTGGACATAAAATCCAAATTTACACATTCCTTTCTTACTTACCACATCATACCTATTAAGGTCATTATTTACTTTTCTTTTTAGTGTCATTGCTTTAGTGAAGTTTCAGTAGTCATGAGTCAGTCGCACTTTGTAGTGTACCACTGCCTTTGCTTCTATTACTGTCTGGTTGTTAAAATGAATATTAGCGCTGTATTATAGAGAAGACTTCTTTCTCTATGTTATCTCACAATAAAGGCATAATAATATGGTTATATCTTTGCATTACTGTGTAGCATCTCACAAACCTGTTGGAAGTGGGAGGGAATGTATGCAAATTATATGATATCAGGTGTTCTATTTTTTTTTTTTTTTTGGCTAGATGTACCTAATTTTTATAAGCCTTTGTACCTATTTTCAGTGTCTGCAAACTGGCAAATTGACACTCAGCTCTGTCTTTGCTTTTGGAGTATTCTAAAAGAATATATATTTTATTGCTATTCTTTGAAACTGTATTTCCTTGTCTAAATATTCCCATAGTTCTTGCTTTATTTTAGTGTAGCTTATTTTACTTGTAACCTTCTTGTGTAATAGACTGCATACAAATACATTTTGTTTTCTTTTCTTTTCTCCTCACCATACTCACATCATTGCACATTGTATCTTAAAAGTTTTTAGACCCTTCCATTTTTCAGTCTCCTGGATTTCTACCTTCATGAGTTTAAGTTGAAGGTATTCTTTATACCAAAGGCAATACTGCCATCTTGTAAAAAATATAAAGGGATTCTAGACAGACCCTCGGATTTACTAATCTTCTGTGCAGGAATAGTGTAGCCCTACATGGAAGTGGCCACTTTAGAGCAGGACGGCAGCGCGCCATGCATATTAATGAAGGCACGCTGCCCGACCTCCTAGGCATACATGGAGCATGTACGAGTGCAAGGGGCGTGTCTGAGAGCAGAGCACTCAGAATAAACATGCCCCTGCAAAGTAGAACAGCAGAAAGTGGAAATAAATGAGTGAGGCTGCTCATAGGTGTCCGCATATCCCCACCAACAATCCCCCATGCGTACAACAGCAACAAGACATAAAGATGAAAAGAAGAAACCCCCGTACTGTTCTCTAAAGCTCCGAGCACAGCTAACTGTAGGTATCCGGGTGTGCCCATTGCTCAGCCATGGTGAAAGCAGCCCAAAAGGCTGAAGAGGATAACAAGGACGATATATGCAAATGAAGCATGTCAGCAATAGTGTAGTGGGCAGAGTGTTCGCCTAACGTGCAGGCATTCCCAGTTTGAGTCTGAGCACAGCACAGTCTACTCAGCAAAGCATGTTATAAACAATATTTGTAATGCAAAACCCACTAAATAACATAATTTTTATGAACAGGAGTACTGCAGGAAATGCACATGTGAAGAGTCAGTATCATAATGAATAAGCCAGCAGTAAGTAGGCATAAGCGCAGATAAGCAGTAGTAAGCATATGTAAGCACTAGTAAGTGTGTGCAGGTGCGTTTGCGTGGGGTTAAGCACTGTCGACACAGATTAAGCAAAGGAGAAGCTCACTGGGTGTAAGACATTGTGACCGGAAGTCAGCAGAGCTTACCTCTACGCAAACCCGCTTACAACCGCTTGAAAGTGCCTTAAGCATACTGTATCCAACAGCTGGTGCTCTGCCCAGCAACAAAACAAACAGCTTCTGCAAGGTCAGAACCCAGGACCATGCACACCATACACAAAATGACTTACCACTAAGCCATGCCAGATATGCAAAAATCGTATTTTGTCAGAAACATAACCCCAGCCAGCTAGATGGGCATGTGTGTGCAAATATGTCACTATCTAAATGGTTACAACATATCTATAGATGTAGTCACATATATTCATATATATATATATATATATATATATATATATATATATACAAATATATGAACAGATATACATGCAAATGCCGACAACTACACATATTTATGTCAACATCTATATGTCAACATATACACATCAAGTGACATATATGTATACAGATATATGTCTCCGTAGGTATATACGGACATAGTTAGAAATATGTAAGCAAATATATATACCCACAGAGGTATATATGGCCAGAACTCTGTAGATACCAATGGTAGATGAACAGAAACATATATGTCCACATGCACCGTTAATTGGCCTGAGAGGCCCCAAACAATATGTGTCATGTACTAATTTACATACCCCCTGCCCAGCCAAACACGTCCACCCTGCAATACACTACCAAGATCATTGTATTGTATGTCTGTCATTGAACTAGGGAATTAAATTAGCCCTCTGTTATGTTTCACATGTTGACATCACATACCCCTCTCCCTCAACCACTAGGCGAGCCGAGCAGTACAGGCCCATCCAACCCAGGTCATCCCCAACCCATACATGCATTACTCACAGTTCCACTTCCCCCCACCCAGAGCACACACGCAGCCACCATCCCTACCCTGGTTACCGACCCGTAGCTACCACACCACCACACATTGCCCCCACCACCCCCTTCGGGACCCATCCCGTATGATGTCCCGACCCAAGTATCCTAGGTGTGGCACACGCCGTAATCCATTAACATAACTAGGGGTACCTATGTAACCCTGGGTGTAGACAAAGATTGAATACCCAATGTTCGGGTTGTCCCACATGGGACGAATGTATTCCTGGTACTAACAATAGATTTCACGTGTGACTCTGTGTACACTAATGGATTTAGTTGTAGGTATCGCAAAGCATATGTGGTACACAAGGTTGGCTGGTATGCACACAAAGCACAGTATCCAGCAATACCAGTCAAAATTACAGGATATGTAACTAAATATGTAGAGGTATGTGTGTTTGTATATATACCCATAACTAAATAGATATATACCTCCCCCTCTCTGTAGTACAAATGTATACATACATAGATAGACATATATATAAATACCCACATATAGATAAATACATATGCAGACACCCATACATCCACATGTCATTAGCTATATATACATCAATATATATATATATATATATATATATATATATATATATATATATATATATATATACATATATATATATATATATATATATATATATATATATATATATGTGTGTGTGTGTGTGTGTGTGTGTGTGTGTGGAGATATACACAGATATATAGCTATGATATGATACAGCACTTAAGAATGACATATGTTCATAGGCCACGCCAATGGAGGTGAGGGGTTCCAATCAACAAGCGTGTAACACGTAGCATTAACCCCGCCCCAGCCAGACAGGGGAAACATACAAACAAACACACAAACAATGTAAACAACCCACTGCTCCCCAGATCACAGGCAGAACACAACCGGGGGGGGGGGGACAGTAGACCTGAGAAGTCTAATCTTGGAACAGAGACAGGAGGGTCCCTTGCAGGACACCCCAAACATTGTCTTGTTATAGGAGGATGCCTGTGCAATGACCTTTCAAGGTGGGGTGTGTACGTACCCAGACTACAAGGGTGGGAAAACCTGATGACCCATGGGTCGAGACAACATATGAGATGGGTCCCATGAAGTGGAGAGTGGGCAGTGTGTAGTGGTGTGTTTAGACCCGACCTGCACCCAGAGTAAGGATGAGTGCTGTAGAGGAGGTGCGGTTGGGGAAACTATGGGTATGTAATTATGGGTCTAGGCATGCAGGTGTTTGCTGGAGTGCTTCTAGTCGGACCACCCCAGGGATGTAAGCAATAGTATTTATTGGGCAGAGCCACCACCCAACGAGCAGCCACTCCCGCTACGAGTCCCACTGCAGCACAGTCTGTTTTACATGGCAAAGTACGGTATAACCAGATGTATTGTTACAAATCCCACTAAATAACACCAAAGAACACATGGTGACAACAACCCACTATAGGCATGTAAGCCGAACTACTTGACATCACAAGGTATTATTGTTGTCCCCACCTCCACCCAGGGGTGTGAGTGTCCAAACCTACCTCCAAATGCACTGTATATACACAGCTGTTGTTGGAGAAGAAATGGCCACCTGTGGACCTTCTCATCAGCCTACCCGCACATCCCTGGACATTTCCCCTACTATCTGCCCCTCTATGTGCCCCATTAACACCACTTACTTATCGACCCCTGTTTCATTACTATTACTGTTCACAGTCACAGGTAGGTGTCACCCTCTTCCCCAACTATATTGGCAGAATCTGGAACCCCCTACCCACGTGTATTACCTCAGCAGTCCCACATGACACATGTAAATAACAAATGAAGGAACACCTCAAGCACACTTGGAGCAGCACATGCTCACCACTTGGCAAATCCCCCCCCCCAACTAACACTCCATACCCCTACACCAACTAGTGAAACAGACACCTCCTGTCCTGTCCGCATACAAATCCCAACATCCTGCATACCTTCCCAATTGCTCCACCACTAATCATTCCAACAGCCTTCTATACAGTTACAGTGTCCCCCCTACCGACCTACCTACTCCTTCGTTATTCACTTCTACTCTAACACACAGGTATAGCATAACTAAACCTAACCTGAATACCTGAGTGTTAACCTATCCAGAAGTGATAAACTGGAATCTCAGTTCACCTTAAACTAACCTATGTCAACAGTCATACCTGACATGTAAACCTGACCTAAGCATGTATAATACCAACATGTTAATGTGAACTAAGCATGAAGAATGTGGTACATAGCTATGTTAAGTCTGTTACTGTCCATGAATGTGTACACCTCAGTACTATGTGTAATGTGTAGCTGGGGATTACTGTGGAGCTTCACTCCCCAGGCCACCTCTGACAATGGAGAAGCATCCAGTCGGATTGTCCCAGACAACAAATGTAAACTAAATACATGAAGTAGCATGGGGATATGCTGCAGCAAGTGGGATTACACTTGTCTGGCTGGCGGTAAGCAATGCCCACACTGGTTAAGCAATGTGGAGGCCAACCCAGTGTAAGACGTTGTAACCAGAGGCCAGCAGATCAGAGCCTCAGGCACACCAGCCCATACCCGCCTACGCTTCCTCTACAGTGCCTTAGGCCCTGTGTACCAAACAGCTCTCATTGTGCCCATTAACAAAGTAATCTGCACTCCCGGGTTCCAACCCCCCCCCTGCACACTATAGTCTAAGTGAGTTATCACTAAGGCATGGCAGATACACATTCAGCTGCTGTTATTACAAACATATCATCCAGCACAGTTATTCAACAGTATAGGAAATGTATGTAGGTATGTAGATTAATACAAGCAAACGTGCACATCGCTCAATCACAGTATTCTGAGCAGTCTATGTGTATCAATGAACTGTGCCTGTCCAAACATACTGTGAGAACAGTAGTCTTGCATAATACTGAAGAGAAGAATGAATAACGTTGCATGCCATGGGAGCGTGTGGGCGTGCTTCATGCACAGAATGTCACACCTGGGGAGTTGGCTCTGCAGAACTGGGAGATGAGGCTGGCCTGGGGTGTGAGCAAACTGCTGCTTCCTGAACCCCTGCCAGGATGCTACCAGTGGGAGAAGCTGTGTAGACCAGCAAAGTCTACCCATGACACAACAACAGGTCTGTCCCTGGCAGGATGAACCAAACCTTGTGGGTCACATAGGTGTTTCCACCAGTATCGTAGGATGAAGGCTCGAG